>NC_056674.1:50594545-50896136 GCF_018350195.1 Panthera tigris
AGGGAAGTGGGAAGTCAAGTGTCGTGAGACTACCGCCCACTGCTCACGTAAGTACTTGCCTCTTGTCCCCACCGAGTCAAAAACTAAACTGGATGGTTGGTGATGGGTCCGGTCCTGGCAATCTGATTCAGAGTCACGCATTAGGGGATAGTCCTGTGATGAGAGAGCCACCTACAGGGAGCAGGGTCTCAAACTGGATTCTAAGAAGATTCTAAGAAGAGGGTTCATCATTGCCTTGGAGGAAGCAAAGGGCACTGGCCATCACTGCCAGACCCCCAGGCATCCCCAGTCTGTCCCTGCTTCAACCGGAGCAGCGCCCCTTCTGGCTTATTATCCAAGGGATTAGAAGTGGCTTTTCTGCTTTAAAAATATGAAAAGAAATTGAGAACAATTAGCTAATTAAGTATTAAATCCTTTAGTATTTAGCAAATTGTAAACATATAAATAAAATAGGAAATAAATATATAAATTATAAATAATCATATAAAACAAATAGGATTATATATATACACATATATATGAATATGAACATATTATATATAAACATATACATATGAATATATATATATATACATATATATATGTATATAAAGACATGAGGTTTTTGGCTCTTGAGTGGCTCTTTCCTGGGATACTAGCCCTACCACTTACTAGATTACTAGATGTGTGTCTCTGGTGGAGTTACCTAATTCATCTAAGCCTCAGTTTCCTCTACCAAGTGGGGGTAATAATGGTACCCATCTCCTAGCGTGGCTGAGAGAACGGAGAGTCAATACAGACAGTGCAGAGAAGACAGCCTGGCACAGAGCACGCTCCCAAGTGGGGTCACAGATTTTCTTTCTGTGGCCAAAGGCACCTGCTGCATCAAGGAAGACTGGGACTGTTAAAAGGTGGAGGAAAAAAGCAGCATCAGTATTCTGCTTTTGACTTTTCGCTAAGATTTTTGAGTCCCTAGTGACAGAATAGCTCTTGACAAGTGAAGAGGCTTTGTTTGGGAGAAAAGGTCATGGTCAAGTCAAAACCTTTATTCTGCCTTTTGAAAGCTAAGATGGGGTGGCTGAGAGTGTGAGGTTCACTGTGCATGACGAGGTAGGGACAATGTGGAAAGGAAGGTCGTCAGTAAGGGAAAGTGGGGGAGCAGTGTGGTGTCCTGCCCTGGCGCTGGGAGTTGGTCAAAGGGGGATGTGAGTGGCAGAAAATGTACCAGGGTGCCTTCTCCCTATTACCCCTCACAGGGCATCAGAGGTACACAAAGTGCAAAGTGGAAGGTGGTCCCTGAGATAAAAGCCTTCAGACAGTGTCCCACGTCCAAGTTCCCACAGATGGCACTGCCACGCACAATCACCAAGGGTTCCCATGTGATTAGATCCTGAGAAGGCCAAGTTCACATTAGCCGGTGACCTGCGGACACCTTGGAGTGAGACAAGGAGACTGCAGATAGTGGGGCCCTTCAAACTGGAGGCAGAAGGCTACAAACAGCAGTGGGTACCAGACATCATCAATAGCTCATCAGTCAAGAGCAGGACAGATAAGCCACTGGAAGGCAGGGTCCCCAGGAGCTTACAGGAACACTCGCTTCCGAAGGCAGAGGGAATGGAGGGCGACTGCCCAGACATTTAGGATTTGCACACATCCTCCTTCACCCAGCAGCCCTCTCTAGGGGATAAGGAGGGAAAAAGGAAAAATGGGCTATAGACAAACAGCCATACAAAGGGATTTAAATTTTGCTGGCACTTTCTCCTAATGAATCAAAATTAAACAGGAAGAAATTGTTGCCTTGAATTTGTTCATTTAAAATCATTTTGTGCATTCCCCATCTTCCTGCTGTGGTTAGCTACTGTTAGAAACTGGGCTCCAGAGCAAGTTCCAGAACATTAAGGAAAACGACTTTTTTTGAACATTTCAGTTTGAACAGGACCCCTGTACAAAACATAAATGACCCTCAGGTGTGCATTATTTAGCTGTTACTGATGGGATCACCCTGTCTCCCTGCTCTAGAAGGTCCTTTCAGAGCCTAGGGCAGAGGGCTCAGAGCAGTCCTGAAGTATGTGACATTTCTGAAGGTGGTTTTGAATATATGGGGCTAACACCCAATGTCCTTCCCAAAGCCCAATTATCCTCGAATGGGAATGCCGAGTTTTGTCTCATTTTGATTCCTTCAGGGTCACTACTACTCAGTTAGACCTGACGATGAATAGGAACAATTTCTTATTTTCCTGTTTGGAGTTACTAGTCATTTATTACGACCATCCAGCTTGCTTTCCATAACTTGTCCTTGGGTGGGTTGGGGAGAGTGTCACAGAACCTTTAGAGAGAGAAAGAACCTGAGAATCTAGTCTAATTTAAACTTTTTACCTTTATTTATTTATTTTGAGAGAGAGAGAGAGTGGGGGAGGGACAGAAAGAGTTAAAGAGAGAGAGAGAATCCCAAGCAGGCTCCACGCTGTCAGCACAGAGCCCAATGGGGAGCTAGAACTCACGAACGGTGAGATCATGACCCGAGCTGAAATCAAGAGTCAGTCGCTTAACCAACTGAGCCTCCCAGGTGCCCCAAGTCTTATTTTATACATAAGCTGAGTCACAGGTGATCTAGGTGACTGGCAGGGGGCCACCTAATATGGCACCCCTGAACTTCCAACTCCTTCTGGTGCCCACCCAGAGCCCTAAGACGCACACGGTGGGGCACACACCAGATGTGGCCTGAAAATACATGAGGGCAAGTCTTTGGATCCACTGAAACCAGCATTCCCCTTACAGACATGCATTATAGAGCAATTTCCCGAAAATATCGAGCACACATTGTCAGCTCCCGCAAAAAGAAAAAAAAAATAGAAAAGAAAGAAAAGAAGAGAAAAGAAAAGAATGAATTTTGAGTGGGGTTAGCCACATGTGCTGAGTACTTGATTTCTGGAGGAAACAACCCCTGGTTATCAAGAACTGAGTGAAGAGTTTACCCATTCGGGGGCCTGACAGAAATGAGCGAAAAGGAATCAGATTTTGGTTTTGTTCAGCCAAGGGAGAGTCATTTGACTTATAGGTTCACACACACACACACACACACACACACACACACACACACACACACACACACACAAAAGCAAACTTGGCTGCAGAAGGTGTGCTTTCCAGTTGAGAATTCCTAGGTTTTATTGGAGTTCAGTCAAAGTGGAACCTGTTGATGGAGGAGGTTAATGTCTATCACAGTCTGGGTATTTCTGCAATGACTTCTTTCACAGAGTGTTCATTTTAAGAATAAAGAGGTCTTTACGGTGAGTGAAAGTTTAATGAGGATTACAAGGGCCCCCCAGATGCTTACGACCCATTTGAATAACCCATAACCTCTATGTTTATCATGAGAGGGAACATGCCAATTTAAAGTATTACAGACATTCTTCAGAAGACCTTTACAGTTTCCATAGGCATTTTCAAGAATTTTCTTCTACATTCTGCAATTTATAAGTTGCAGAATGTGTGTTACTATGGAAACGACCTCTGGTCTCTTTGTTACTCAACTACACGAAAGATAAGCTTTGGGGATGTACCCCCACTAGTAAATATCTTTTCTTTGCTGTTTACCCCTTCATACTTCCTTCTGCTGTTATACATGCTCGCTGTGAAACATCAGAGCAGGTATTATAAAGAAGACAAGTATGGAGTTTAATAAAAGCACAAATGTTTTCTGGAACCTGAATCGAGGGAGCTTTAGCAAAGTCAGCAAACGAAGGGATGTCATCGCAGCTAATATTTGTTAACTACTTAGCAATAGTTTCCTCCTGTGAAATTCAAACTTTGGTGTGTGCGTGCAGGACAATCACACAGTGGGCTTGCTTGAAGCCCGCTGCTGGGCTCCACCATCACAGTCCCCGATGCGAAAGACCCGGGGCAGGGCCCACAATGTGCTTTCGGAACAAGTCCCAGGTGAAGCTGGACACTGGTGACCCAGGCACCGCAGAGAGAACCACCCTGCCGACCATCGTCCAGAGCTTTTTAAAAACAATTGTAAAAGTGGGGCGCCTGGGTGGCTCCGTTGGTTAAGCGTCCAACTTCCGCTCAGGTCATGATCTCACGGTTCGTGAGTTTGAGCCCCGTGTCGGGCTCTGGGCTGACAGCTCAGAGCCTGGAGCCTGCTTCGGATTCTGTGTGTGTGTCTCTCTCTGCCCCACCCCCTACTTGTGCTGTCTGTCTCTGTCTCTCAAAAATAAGTAAACATTAAAAAACTGTGGTCAAATATCCATTACATAAGATGGGCCATTTTAACCATTTTGAGGCGCAGGGCATATATTATATTCACGTTGTGGTGCGACCATCATCGCCGTCTGCCTCCGAAATGCCCTTGTCATCCCAAAGTGAAACTCTTCCCGCTAATAAATATCTTCCATTCCTCCCTCCACCCAGGCTCTGGCAACTGCCATTCTACAGTCTCTATGAATTTGACTATTTCAGGTACCCCGTAAAGTGAAATCATACAGCATTTGTCTTCTCGTGACAAGCTTCTTTCACGTAGCCTGATGTGATCAAAGTTTATCCACGTTGAGTGCGTATCAGAACTTCCTTCCTCTCTAAGGCTGAATAATATTCCACTGTATACGCATACCACAAGTTGTTGATCCATCCATCCATCTGATGATGGACACTGGTTTGTTTCCACCTCTTGGCTGTGGTGAAGAATGCTGGGAACATGGGTGTACAAATATCTGTTCAAATACCTGCTTTCAGTTCTTCTAGGCATATGCCAAGAAGTAGAAGTGCTGATTCTAAGCATTTTACATGTACAATTACACTTCAAATTTAGAAAAAGGCAGGTTATTATTTCCATCTTACGGTTGAGGAAAAAGACACCCAAAATTCACCTCATCTGACTCAGGCCACACAGCTCGTAGGCACAGGTAGGCCGACTCCTCCATTCAGGTACCCAGGACACTTAACTGTCTTCTCTGCCCGAAGGAAGCATTTCACTGTCCCTGGAAAACTCCCCACATTGATACAGACATTACTTTTTTAGAATAAAGAGTGGAAGTAATTACGTTTCCAAAATGACAGCTAGCATGAGATTCAATAATCTAATGTATGTAAGGATTCAGGTAAAAGATAAAGCAAATCATTCTTTCCAGTTTGTTAATTCACGCATCTCTTCTTTAAATTATTTCTGGAATAAAGTAGGCTAAACTATCTCTAAAATCTGCCACTTAGGGGCCAAACTATTTTCAATCGCGTAAACATTTCCTCTCTGAGCCGTCAAACATGACGATGTGACAGTGGAGGGGGACTGTCCTTCCAATAATCAGAACAGCAGGATTGGGCCCTTGTCGTATTCAGTTCTCTGGAGAATTAAGCCAAGCCATCCAGAGAGATATTCCTGCAGTGGGCTTTACATGCAGTTAGGTTAGATTAATATGCCGCATGAATTAGAAGCCACAATCTAAATGTTACAGGGGAAATCCAGCATAGGATATAGGACACAGGAGAGCAGAAAACAACGTGGCTGAGAAACTCACAGGGGGTGTGCAGTTTCAAACACTTGATTCTGTTTCTGGAATGCACCTTCCTCCTCCGTGGGCTGCTTACTCCCACATCTAAGACTCAAGAAGGCTAGTAAGTGTGACAGTGCACATCAGGTATGAGAGATGATGAAAGTGGTGGATGAAAATGGCCCGAAGACTAGAGGGTGTCATTAATTACAGATATTTTAAATATTTTAAAGGCGCACATTTCTCCTCCTGGATGTGCAATCAGGATGTGGGGGGTTTTAAGGCTGCAAATAAGCATTTCCATTCTTCAAGCCCGGTCTCAGGTCATACACATGTGTTGTCTTCCTTGCCGGCCTCACTGCTTTGAGAATATTGAAAGATTATTAGAGCACTATTGCTTTTATAGATACAGGTCAACCTTCAGCTAAAAGAGACAGGAGAGAGGACCAAAGGCACTTCTCCACCCCTTGGTCTAGTTCTCCAGGCAGTATGATACCGTAATTCTAGGAATCTAGGGGAGAAGGACTTGTTACATAAACAGCTGAGAAAGGTGGGCACTTTGCCCTGCAGGTGACAAAATCCTGCAAACAGGTCCCCATCTCTAGTCTTGGATGCTGTGACCAAAACATTGCCAGCGCTCCCAGCTGCTCCTTAAATTATATACTTTTCCATCTTATTTGTGGAGTTCTAAATGAGCTGCCATTTGTGGGGGATTCTACCCAGCCTCTCCCCTCCATCTTCCAGAAAATAGTCCTTGCCCCCTCCAAATTACCATAAACATGGCTCTCCGAGCTTTTTTGCTACAACACCTAGGATTGCTATTTAATGAATCTGGAAATTTAAATTTTCACGAAATAGCAAAGGACTTATCACATCTCCTGTGGTTGCACGTGCACTGAAATATTTTTCTTTTTCCATTTCATTGGTGATAATTCATACAAAGGGAGAACAGCAAATTAAAGATATAGAATGTCATGCATTCTCTTTTTTGAATGTATCATCTGCACCCCAAGTCCAGCCTTTATTTTTCAAGTTAATTTTCTTGTACAAAGAAACTTTTAAAATACTTTTCTCGTATTTAGATATAATGTTTAAGCATGAAAAAATTCTGGATGGGTGTCTCCTTGAAATTGTTCCTACAGCTTGAAGTTCCTTCCTTTTATCAACATTTGACTATATTTTCCTTTCCATACCTAGAACATTCTTTTCATGTCTGAGCCCAAATTGCTCTCTGATCAGAAACATTGGTTCCACTAAATAACTCTTTCAGTTCTTAAAGTACTTATGCTTCTCCAGACATTTAATGTGAGATCCAAATATTACTTATAAAGCTGCATCCTGTTGTAATGTCTCTGCTGAGGAATCTTAATTATTTCTTGTTGGTATTTCTTTAAATAATGGGTTTAAAGATGGTGCCTGAACATCCAATGTTCTCCTTTCCAACAGTCAGGATTCTTACTTGCATACAAGGCGTACACACACACACACACACACACACACACACACACTGGATAATTTAAGGGAAAAAGAGCCTCACAGAAAGAAAACTGAGTAGCTCACAGGCTCTCTAGGATCCTAAGAGATTTGCGGGGGGGTGCTTTTCAGGAATACCGCCCCAAACCTTACAACAGAGCCTCCTGCATACCTGTTAAAATCTGATTGACCCTACTTCCTTCTCTAATCTTCAGGAGTCAGTTCTATGAAGACTTCGCCACTTTCTGCATGTGATATCAGTGCCTTATCTTGAGCCTGCCTCCACAGGTTGCCTGAGAAGGAAATTCTCTAAGCCGTAGGTGGGAGTCACCCCAAGAGCCCAATAGGGAGGGGAGCCAATGCATATGGAATCACACTGGGGCAGAGGATGGGTTAATGTTGGTCCTTTTCGTCACCCAGGTACACAGTTATGACCTTAATTTCATTAAGTTCCCTCAGACAGTCCTAGTAGGATGTAGCCTTGTGGCTCACCATGGTAGCTCATCTGTATTAGCTTTCTTTCCTTCCCCGTTTCAACTCCTGCCCACGAACTCCTGCTCCCTGACATCACATTCCCCACCAAAACTACCAGCTCACAAGTCTGTTCCTTCAAGGTTTTCTTTGCAGGAAACCCATGATAAAAAAAAAAAAGTTTGATTTACTACGAATCTTATTCCATTCCTCTCTTTATTAGCTTGTAAGTTAGGATATTCCTTTTATTCCTGTGTTATGTTTTTAAAAAGTTACTCTAGAGATTACAACAGGCATTCTTGATAAAGTCGAATTTAAATTAGTCCTTGTGCCACCTTCTGGTCAATACATGGGCCTGATTCATGGACTCTTGGGGTTGACTATTTTATTATGAATTTAATATTCCACAAGACATCATGATGTATCGTTCTGTACAATAGTTTTTAACTTTTTTTCTTTGCAGGGAAGAGTCCTTATTTAGGAAAGAGACCTTTATTAGGGGGGGAAGGACTGCTCCCTCAAGAGTTACTGCCATGGCAGAAAACAAGCCTGTAAACCATGAGTTCAGGGAACTCATCACTGATGTGTCCCTTGCCAAAACACTATTTTTTAAGCTGCTGGTGGAGAATGTTTGTTATGTCATTCCTTAGACCTTGGTGACCTATGTGTGTATTTCTTTGCCCATTTTTTTATTGTGGCAAAATAGACATAAAGTTGACCACTTTTAGATGTACATGTCAGTGGTATTAAATACAGTGTTTATATCCAGCAAGGCAATGTGTCCTCAATCTCCACAGCTCCTTTCATTTTGTAAAACTGAAACGGTCTATCCAAGAATGACATAGTTTCATTCACACATTTATCTGCTTAGTTTCACCCTTGATCTGCCTTTAATCATCAATTGCTTTCTGTTGAGAACACTTGTCTGTATTACTTTTAATGAAAATCTGTGGTGACAGATGCTCTCACATTTTGTTTGCTGAAAAATGTTTTGCCCTCCATTTTCCAAAGGATATTTTTACTGGGTATAGAACTCCACACTGACTCTTATTTTCTTAGAGCGCTTTCTAGAAATAATGAGAAAGAATTGTATTTTGGCTGCCATTGCTTCAGGTTGAGAAGCCAAGTATTAACCTACCTTATTTTTCTTGCTGGGAGTGTAATACACAGTTTTTCTCCTGGCTGACTTTTAGGATTTTTCCATTTGCCTTCGGTTTTCAGCAGTGTTTAGCTGTGGCTTTCTAATAAGCATCCTGCTTGAAATTTGTAACACTTCTTACGTTTGTGGCTTATTGTCTTCCATTATTTTTGGAAAATCATCTGTCATTATATTTTTAAGTGTGTTTATTTTTGAGAGGGGGGGCATGCGTGGGGGAGGGGCAGAGGGAGAACAGAGAGACAGAATCCCAAGCAGGCTCCATGCCCAGGGTGGAGCAGGACACAGGGCTCAAACCCACAGACCGTTAGATCATGACCTGAGCGGAAATCAAGAGTCAGCTGCTCAACCGACTGAGCCACCCAGGTGTCCCATGTCACATCTGCAATTATATTTTCAAATACTGCTTCTGCCCCATTACCTGTCCTCTCTCCTGCAACTACAGTTCCATGTATGTCAGAATTTTTATCCATGTCACGGATCTCTTCTAAATTCTTTTTAGTATTTGTCGTACTCTTTTCACGCTCTGCTTCATACTTGGTATTTTATTCTCACCTACCCACAAACCATCTCTCAGAACATGTCTAAGGTAGCCCCAGTGTTCATCCACTTCCCAACTGTTTCCATTTTGTGGCGTTCTGTTGCTAGAACTTTTACTTTGTCCTTCATTACAGTTTCTAATTCTCTGGCGATTCTATCCTGTCGTTTAATACTTGGAACAGTTTAATTACCATGATTTCAAGGCACATATCTGATATTTTCATTGCTTTTCTTTGGCATCTATTTTTATGACTTTTCATTGGTTCTTAGTCATGTCTTCTTTTATGTCAAATTATATTTTATTGACTTGTATATTTATATAAAAATATGGAATAAAGATTTTTTTAAAAATTTTTTAACGTTTATTTATTTTTGAGACAAAGAGAGACAGAGCATGAACGGGGGAGGGTCAGAGAGAGAGGGAGACACAGAATCTGAAACAGGCTCCAGGCTCTGAGCAGTCAGCACAGAGCCTGACTCGGGGCTCAAACTCATGGACCGCGAGATCGTGACCTGAGCCGAAGTCAGCCGCTCAACCGGCTGAGCCACCCAGGCGCCCCGGAATAAAGATTTTTTTTTTTCTGCTTCAGGGAGACTGCTGGATTGGAGAATATCACCTAAATGTAACTGAGAATTGGAACAGACCTTAGATTAGGTATTTTGGGGCGCCTGGTGGCTCAGTCAGTTAAGCACTTCGGCTAAGGTTTGTGAGTTCAAGCCCTGTGTGGGGCTCTGGGCTGACAGCTGCAGCACCTGGAGCCTGCTTCAGATTCTCTGCCTCCTCCCCTGCTCCTGCTCTATCTGTCTGTCTCTCTCTTTCTCAAAAATAAATAAACATTTAAAAAATTTTTTTTAATTAGTTATTTCAGTATGAGTGAGTGCTGGCTTCTGGTCCAACTATAGCCTTGTGTGGAGATCTATGTATCTATTTATTTTTAAATATTTATTTTTGAGAGAGAAACAGAGACAGAGGGAGCAGGAGAGGGGCAGAGAGAGAGGGAGACGGAGGATCTGAAGTAGGCTCCAGTCCTGAGAGGAGAGAGCCCGATTGGGGCTCGAACTCATCATGAACCATGAGACCATGACCTGAGCCAAAGCCTGAAGTTTAAAGTGCCACCACTATTGATTTAAAAGGGTCCCTCCTCTTGGGTTGAATATAAACTCTCTTTTGTTCCTTCTCCCCATCCCCTGGGACTGTTGGAATATTTACTCTTCCCAGTCTCTTAGCAACTGCTTTTCAGGCCCTCATTGCCTGGGGGCACCTGGGTAGCTCAGTCCTTTACGCAGCAGTCCTTTGGTATGGGGTCAGGTCTGGATCTGGCAGTTCCAGGGATGGAACCCTGCACTTTTGCATTGACAGCCCAGAGCTGCTTGGGATTCTCTCTCTGCCCCTCCCCCATGCACGCATGCATTCTCTCTCTCTTTCACTTGGTCAAAACAAATAAACATTTTTTAAAAAAAAGAATTCTCATTGCCTTGAGTGCAGAATGGGGCCAACTGCCAGACTCCTAGTTCTTTGGCTTTTTTCTTTTCCTCAGGCCTTAGTCCCCCACATACCTACAGCCCTCACTATAGCTCTCTGGTGTCTTCAAAGCGTTTTCTTTGTTTGTTTTTGTCCAGTTTATTCCGGCAAAAGTCGGTCTGTCACCAACAATGCCGCTATTATCATAAGCTATGACTATAAACGCTAAAATGAGATGTGATAGAGCATTTATACACAGACTATTTTATTAAGAGAAAATCCCACTGGCTCGTCTTGCTGAGGGAGCATAAGACAAGGTGAGGGCAAAGCAAAAGCTAATAACACCGCCTCCCCCCACCAGATGGGATACCTGTGACGTTCCTCAAGCATTCCAGGCTGCCCAAAAGCTAAGAGAAGGAGAAAACAAAAGCTTACCTGATAGAGATCCCAGTCCTGAAGGACCTGAGTCTTCAGCAGTTTACATATGTCTTAGTAAATTATAAGAAAAAGGCAATCTTGTCAACAGCCTAACCTCCAGAAACCTACAGACTCAGTTTCCTGGAACCCTAACATCACCCTCCCCTCCATAGTGACATGGGGAACAAAGGAAAGAAGGAAATGGTAAATGAAATTGAATTTCCTTACAACCTGCAGCCCATTGACAAATACTGGAGGCAAATAGAGTATAACATTTCTCCAGGAATCCCCTACTGTCTTAATGTTAATGCCTTCCTGGGGGGAAAACACCTTAGCCTGACAACAGCAAGGCCTCAAGTGTCATAGGAGTCCTCTTTAGCGTATGAACGTGCCTCTGGAGGCTTCTCTTTGGCCTCTACCTGCCCCAACTCTGTAGTATATAATCAGTCACTCCTCACAACCCCAGGGCAGCTCTTCCTACCGCCCCCACTCCTGTCCCCATGCTTTAAACAAAAGCACCTTTTGCACCAAAAATGTCTCAAGAATTCTTTCTTGGCTATAGGCTCTGGATCCGCCCTCTCCCCCCGCCCCCCAACCCCCCCATCACCACTCCAAAACCCCACAGTTGCCAGGGTCCCTAAAGCTCACTCCCTTTCCCCAGAGGGAACACCAGCCCCCAGAACTCATTTGATCTCAGTGTTGTGGCTACAATGCCTGTTGGATATCGATTTGCAGACCAATGAGGTGATAATAGCTTCCATTTTCACAAGTATTGTTTGCTGACAATTAAGGCATTATTTTCTCACAGTAAAATAATTTTTCTTCCAAATGCTACAGAAAATGTGGACCCTGAGGACGGGAGGAACTTACAATAAGAATCAGCAAAGCTGGAAAGCAAGAGGAGAGACGAAGCATTACGAGATTGTTGGAAGGTATTAACAAGGAGCCAATACGGGAACGGTAATATTTTCATAAAGTATGTTAATATCCTTTTGGGTAGAAATAGTGTTGTATACCGCCAAGGGCATGGTGACCCTAACAAATAAACAGATAACCATAAAGGCCAAGCAAAAGCAAAACCACGCTGGTGTAATACAAATGTTAAGTTCTGGTTTAGGTTGACTTCGGCAATACATGTTAATATCAGTGTGTTGTTAAAATTATGCTAGTGGGGAGGGTATGGTGTGCCTGCACTCACACGCTCCTCCATCTGGACGTATCTCTTCCAGACTTTTACAGGCAGACGAGGAAAGGCTGGGAAAGCAGGAGGGCATCATTCAAACAACTGGAAGAACTAATGGCCTAATCCGTCTCATATTGCATCCAGAAGCCCAAGCCATGTGCCAATTATTTCATATAATATTAATAATTACAAAGATTATTCTCATATATGAGAAACAGCAATGCCCAATGTGCTCTGTTCAGAAAGTTAGGATTATAAGCAGTTTTCACTTTGGGGAAGCGGGGAAAGTGATAAATCCTGGATAGAGATATCGGATAAATGGCAAATGTTATTTATATATAAAGACAAGCTCCAAAAGCTGGTGGTTTCCTTTGATTGAGAAGGCAATAATAACTTTATCAAGGGAAGTCGGAGGGAATCTCAGGTACTGACTTCCCTTTGTTAGATATTAAGAAAATGCACATATCACAAGGTGATGCATTTAAAATGAACATACACGTGCAGCTATTATCTTTGTTAAGAAAGAGAACGTTAGTTGTGCCGCAGACATTTCTGGGTTGTTATTCCAGGTCACACACCTCCAGCCAAAGATAACCATGAGCCATACTTCTAATCCCAATGATTAGTTTTGCCCGTTTATGAGATCTACATCAACCTAGTAACAAAGCATATTCACGTGTGTGTCTAAATTCTGTTGCTCAACATCACCCTTGTGGGATTTATCCACAATTGTTCCTTGTAGCATAATTTATTTCTATTTTTATACATTATTCCATGGTACAGATATGCCATAAATTATTTATCTACTCTACAGTTGGTGAGTATTTGGGTTTGAGCTATTGTAAATAACACTGGCACGGATATAAGCGTACATCTTTAACGTACATATTCTAAGGTTTTCTGTTGACCGGACCTGGTAGCTGAATTGCCGGGTCATGGAAAATCCACACATTCAGATTTAGGATACGGGATCGAAGACCTGTCCAAGGTGCTAGTAACCATTCTACCTACCAGCAGGATGGGAGTTCATATTCTTTCACATCCTCTCCAACATATCACCACCCTTTCAACTGTATCCACTCTGGCAGTCACGTAATTTGCATTTTTGAACGATCAGTGGTGTTGAGTATCTTATATTGCTAATGCCTTACTGGTTGCTTTCATTTGTGAAGTGTAATTTGTTAAAGATGTTGGTCTATTCTGTATAGGAGTTCTTTGTTATATAATGCAAAATAACCTCCCCCACTCTCCGGCCTGCCGTTCTCATCTCTTCTCTGTGCCTTGTAATGACCCAAGTTCTTAATGCGTACAAAGTTCTATTTGTCAAACTCTTCCTGTATGGTTACTGTTTTTATTCCCAAAATGATACTGTATTCATTTTTTTCACTGTATATATTTAAGATATATAACATGATGTTTTGACATATACAGTGAAATGATTACTACATTCAAGCTAATTAACCTATCATCTCACGCAGTGACCATTTTTGTGTGTGTGTGATAAGAGCACCTGAAAACAATCTTTTAGAAAATTTCTAGTATTCAGTATTCTTTTTTGTTGTTGTTCGAGGTTTACTTATTTTTGAGAGAGAGAGCGCGCGCGAGAGAGAGCACAAGTGGGGAAGGGGCAGAGACAGAGAGGGCGACAGAGAGAATCCCAAGCAGACTCCGCAACCCAGTGCAGAACCCACTGCGGGGCTGAAACTGAGAACCGCGAGATCATGACCTGAGCCGAAGTCTGACACTTAACTGAGCCCTTAGGCACCTCCAGTATTCAGTTTTCTTTTTTTTTAATTAAAAAAAATTTTTTTTTAACATTTAATCATTTTAAAGAAACAGAGCACAAGCAGGGGAGGGGAAGAGAGAGAGGGAGGCACAGAATCCAAGCAGGCTCCAGGCTCTGAGCTGTCAGCACAGAGCCCGACACAGAACGCGAACTCACAAGCTGTGAGATCATGACCTGAGCTGAAGTCGGACACTTCACAGACGGAGCCACCCAGGTGCCTCCAATATTCAGTTATCTTAACTATAGTCTTCATGCTGTACATTAGAGCTCTATACTTTCTCATCCTACATAACAACCGGTTTGTACCCTTTGACCAACATCTTCCCTTCTGTCCATTTACCCCACCCCTCCACCCCCGGTAATAACCCTTCTACTCTCTGCTTTTATCTGTTGGGTATTTACAATAGCCAAGATTTGAAAACCATCAAAGTGTCTGTCAACAGATGAATGGATAAAGAAATCTACACACACACACACACACACACACACACACACACACACACACAGGAATATTATTCAGCCTTTAAAAAAAAGGAGATCCTGCCATTTGAAACAACATGGATGGACTTAGGAGACATTGCAATTATTGCTTTTAACATCTAGCTTAAGAAAACTTTGTCTACTCTGAAATCATGAAGGTATTTTGTATGGACTCCAGTTCTCTGCGGAAACCTCTAACTTATCTCTCCTCTTGATAAAAATCACTTCTTGTCTACATACTTCAAAATATGGATGATCACTGGCTTGGTTTATTTTCTTGGACCTAGTTCTTGTTTACCTCTTATTTTTTTCATTAAATGCCATCCATTTTGCATGAAAAAATTTACAGGCTCTAGCTGATGCTATATTCCTCCAGGGACCTAGGTTTTAAACTCTTGCACGTAGCTAATCCAGGTATCCCCTTACACAAGCAGGTTCAAGGTTCAAGGAACACAAAGGTTCAAGGGTGGAGTTAGGGTTTGCAAGGTCTGGTCTTTGTTCTGGTTACTTTTCTTACAGGTTGGTTATCAGGATCCCTTCCTTCTTAGGGGATCTAAGATTCTAGTTTCTAGATTCTAGATCTAGAATCTAGATTCTACTTTTTCAATTTCTCATGCTGTGAATCTGCAGAAAGTTGCGAGTATCTTCTTACACATTAGAAGTGGCCAATCTCTACTTCACCTCTTGCACTGTGACCCCTTTTCAGTGACAAACAACTTTGAGATGAAAATGGGAGCAGAGCTAGATCTCCTCTGCTTCTCTTCCCTTCACCGCAGGGATTGGCCCCTCCAGTCTGGGCTGCTGTAAATGATCTGA
Source organism: Panthera tigris (assembly GCF_018350195.1). Classification (NCBI taxonomy): domain Eukaryota; kingdom Metazoa; phylum Chordata; class Mammalia; order Carnivora; family Felidae; genus Panthera; species Panthera tigris. Next base: position 50,609,798 of record NC_056674.1, read on the forward strand.
TCCCCAGTCTTTGGCTTTCACACCTGTAAGACTATCACTCACACTGCTTACCTGCTACTTTCTGCTCAGCTTTTCTACATCCTGCTCCATGCTGTTTAACAATCTACAAATGCCTTGACCAAAAAAAAAAAAAAAAATGTCACGTAGAGTGTTGGGCTTACCTCCAATGTGTTTTCCTTCTCTCCACGTTCTTGGCTGTACACGTTCTAACTGCCTTGATAACTCTCTGGTAACTTCAAAAATGTGTTCTCATTGTATTTACCATTTCTTGTGTTCTTGGCTTTCAGTTTGGTCAGCTGCAAACTAATCCATCATAGCCAGAAGCAGAAATCTTCAATTACCGCACTCAAGTCCAAAAATAAAGCCCTAAAAGTGAAAGAAAATGACTGATAGAACAAAATTACCAACAATCTGAGACATTTAAGTAAATGTATTGACCATATTTCAAATGAGATTATTTACTGATTTGACCATTCAAATGACTCCTGGAGCTACATTCTTTGGCCCCCACAAGATTCCAGCATGTAAGATGCAATTTGGAAAATATTAGTATATATTTAATCCTATTAAATATATAATAAATTTATTTCCCTTAAAATAAAACCTACGAAAGCACATATTCTTGCTGCAGAAAACACGTCCATGATGAGCTCTGGCAGTAGCTGCTATTTATTGTACACAGACAGCCCTCTAATCCATATTTTCATTAAATACACAAAAGGATTACTGCTATTTATATCTCTGAAATGAAGAAACAGGCAGAAGGAGAAAAGAAATGTGTCCAAAACTACTCTGTAGTAACCAGAGAAGCCAAGATTCCAACTTAAGTGTATTTGATTCCAAAGCCCAGAGGTATATCCGTTGTGTATACTGTTCAATAAATGTACCCGGGGTCGTATTTGGAGGGCAAAATATGGAGTATGAATACAAATGTAAATCTGGAACATTCCCATGAAGCTACCTGCTCAAAGAAATTCTAGCATCCCTCATGCTTGTGTGTGCCCACAAAAAGGACAAAGGAAACAAAGGCTTTCACCTCTACTCATCAGAGTCACCTAATTTGCTACAATCCTTTAATACTTTGAGGTCCCCACTGGGAGAGACATTTCTGATTACATGAGCTTCACCAGGAGCTGCAGCTGTCCCTGTATCCAGGCTTGTTAGTTCAATAACGCGGAAGTGAATCCGAAGGCTGTGGGGGCCCCCAGTGATGATAGTATTGTTGGACTTTAGGATGTTATTAACAATTTGCAATACAAATGAGTTGTCTGCAGGAGGGGAAATCACACTGTGATCATACCTAATCAATGTAAGAATTAAAAACAAGATAACATGTGGGGAGGCGCAGATGTGGATATTAGGAGCTAAGCTTTAGCCTGCCATTAGCCTGACAATCATTGGGCTCAAGGTCAGTACGGATGTGCTCAGGTTTATTTCATTATTCTTCTCCGTCATTCCCACTGAACATGGACAAAGTTAGAAAATCTTCTTATGTGAAGGCGATTGAGAGTTCTCTTTTGCTTCCATGCTAAAGACAGACTCATGGGACCACTCCCTAGAGAGTACACAGACTGAGTAGAGATTTAAATCAAATCAGCATCCGTGTAGTACCTTAATGACCAGAAAATATTTGGGGGGTATCTTCATCAGGTTGCATTCTACTTAATTTCTTCACTTCAGCTCTCCCAGTGTGTTAACTCCTAAAGCATTTAATGTTCCTTCCCCCATTCCAGCATCTGGTAGCCAACAGAAATTCTATACAAAACAGGAGTTGAGCACCTTTGAACAGATAAGAAGACCAGGGTATATAAGGACTTAAAAACATGTAAAATTCCATATCCAAGAAATAAAGTCTCTGGCATAAAAAGAGAAAACTGCATTCAAATTTTTCTTTTTGCCTTGAAGGGATGGTTTCTTGTTTCACTGTTCCAGTGCAACATTTTTGATGGGTCTTAAAATTATATTTTCACTTCATACATACACTAAGATTTCATTTTCTTGACTCTGGCAACAAGTTTTAAAGGTGACTGAGAAATGATTCATGGAAAGAAATTAGAAACAATCTAAAGAATAACCAACAGGTCCACAGGCTAGTTATCCTATAGTCTCTCCTTCAGGATTTAACCAAATCTTTCCTCATGTTTCAATTTAAATGCTTTTTTTTCTTTTTGGGCAGAATACCGCCTCAGCAATATTTGTCCTCCTTAGTGGATCCTATCAGTAGGCACCTATTACATTAGCCTATTAACAGTGATACGAGTTCTGACCCCTTGGTTAAGGTGCTGTCTGCCAGATTTCTCCTCTAAAAAGGTATTTTGTTCTTTTCTTATTAATATCTACAGTGAGGAAGTTTTGAAACTGCATAAATGTCCTGTTGAAACTTGCACCTAATGGTTTTCATGACCAATGTTGCATCATTCAGTTCCTTATGAGTTTCAGAATTAAGGTTTTTCTAAATCTTCCTCTATTTACAGAAATGTCCTTCTACAGATAGAAGATTTTTCTGTCTCCCAATGGGTGTCTGTTTGTGGATGTTGTTTAATATATGAAAAAAAACCATTTCTGTATATTAAACAACACCCACAAACACAAAAAACTGTTTTGTAGAAAGGAGCGAATATTATTCTGACAAACGATGAGTCACAAATTTGCGTCAGATTTGACGCCAGTTCCTTGGGAAATTTGGGGCAAGAATCTGTGCTAAGCACAGTGTGACTGAGTATTATTGACACAAAGCCCTTCCATTTCTTGGTACGAGTTTGGGTGGCACATGGAAGGCATTGTCAGTAAAACATTTGTGTGGCCTGGACAGAACATGCCAGAAACAAGAGGTAGCGGAGGATTCCTAGTCCCACAGCCACTGAACCAACAGGTCTCTCTTTCCAGTTGTGATGTATTCTTCGAGATGTTAAATATGCCTTTGCAAATATAAATATATATGTTAATTAAATGCTTCAAAAGCTCCTTACATATTTTATAGAGGATGTGACTTACAGTGCTTTGTAAAACTCTCTAGCTTTACATTTTTTTTAAGTTTCTTTATTGATTTTGAGGGGGAGAGAGAGAGAGAGAGCACAAGTGGGGGAGGAACATGGGGAGAGGGAGGGAAGGAGGGAGGGAGGGAGGGAGGGAGGGAGGGAGGGAGGGGGAGAGAGAGAGAGAGAGAGAGAGAGAGAGAGAGAGAGAGAGAGAGAATCCCAAGCAGGCTTCATGCTATCAGCACAGAGTCCCATGCATGGCTGAACCCATGGACCATCAGATCACGACAGGAGCTGAAATCAAGTCAGATGCTCAACCAGCTGAGCCACCCCCAAAACTTTCTAGCTTTATAAAAGTCTTTCGATGGTGACAATTAAATTGCTACATAAGATATAACAAAAAGCTTACCCACTGTATATATTACATGCATTTATCTGCCCTCAAACCGTAGATGTATCTAGAGCTCCTGCCATCAAATCTCAACTTTTTGAATGATGTCTTCAATTTTGCTTATAGAAAATATTTTTCATAGATCATGAAGTAGGAGCAGTACTGGGAATGGTGTATCTAGCTAAAGAGTAACATAACCTATAAATACAAAAGTTTATTATTTTAATTTTTTAGTAAACACATGCCGACTGAGTTCTGTTTGGTTTTATCAACAAAGGTAGATGAGACATTTTATGAGATCAGCAGGAAATATTTGGAGACGGTTATTTGTTTGGTTTGTTTTGGGGTTCTGTTGGGATTTTCTTTTTTTCCTAAGGATGATAGCTAAGTGGTCTAGCAATATGCTACATGACTCATCGTTAGTTAGCCTTGAAACTTCAATAGGGACATATTAAATGCATCTAGTTAAAAGCGATTCAGCATGGGAGCAAACTGAATGGAAGAACAAGAAATGAACCAAATCCTGTTTAGAGAGCGCTATGGAGATGTTGATGGCTTGTGTTATGAACACAGACACCCTGCTAGGCCTTGATTGGCCACTCTGCGTTGATGAAATGTTTGAAGTGAATCATTATCCACGTCAAAGACGGCCAGGAGAAAATCAAAAGAACAAAATTATGTTGCAGCTTGTTTTGACAATATTTTTCTTTTCAAAGCTACTCACACGTATTAAATTCCTTAGTAACACAGGACAATGGAAAGGAGAGGAAAAGGTCAAATTGTAGAGATGTGCAATCAGTGTGTTTTGTCATTTATGAGAATGGAAAGAAATACGGGATGATTATCTGGCATGGTTAAATTTCTTAAGTGATATGAACCACCATTTCATCAAGGCCAGATCATTATAGCAATGACTGAGAAAGTGGACAGACCATTGGTCACGACTCCACAGTCACTAGGCAGAGACTCAGTTATACACTTGACTGTGTGTACATGCAGTCTTGGTCGAGATGCAGGTGGTGATCACCCACCGGCAGCGACATCCTCTACGGAACCTCAAGAAACCAAAAAAAAATTCTGTAATTTACAAATGCTCATTGCCAAATAAAAATAAAGCCAATTAGTTGTGGGAGTTTCCACAGAATGTTCCAAAATATTGATTGCTAGAGGGCATTTGATTGCATGGTAATTCCCTGATGCTACAGGATTCTAGTAAAACAAAAGAAACTATTATTGACCATTCTTCTACAGAGAAGGCTCCGTGTTAAGCTTTCTGCAGACAGAAATAGAGGAGTTTCTCCTACTAACTCTTTGAGTTGGTATCTGTTTTGGAGGAAACGAATTTGAGGTTCAAGGAGGCTAGTTAATATACCCAATGTCATTCAAGAAAAGTCCGTTTTCATTTATGTAACCTTGACGTAACTGATAAAATATGTCAACTTAATTAACATTAGTTTCTTCTTTTTTCTTAAATTTAACCCATATATTTAAAATGTCAACATCTAGGAGAAGCCTGGGTGGCTCAGGTGATTAAGACTCTGACTCTTGATTTCAGCTCAGATCATGATCTCACGGTTGGTGGTTCATGGGTTCCAACCCCGTGGAGCCTGCCTGGGATTCTCTCTCCCTTACTCTCTGCCTCTCCCCTGCTTGTGCTCTCTCTCTTTCTCTCTCAAAATAAATAAATAAGCGTTAAAAAATGTCAACATCTAGTTACTTTTTAGTTACACACTGTCTGGGAAACAGAAACAAACATTTGTTTACAACTTCAGAGTTCAGTAGCTGACAAAACATCACCCCCATTGGCAAAGACACATCCTCGCGTTTGTACAAAGTTCTACTAACCTGTAAAAGTAGCTGTGGCTCGCACATTTAACCTCTGTGGTTTGTTTGTTTTAATGTTTATTTATTTTTGAGAGAGAGAGAGAGAGAGAGAGAGAGAGCGAGCAGGGGAGGGGCAGAGAGAGAGACACACACACACACAGAAACAAAGTCAGGCTTCAGGCTCTGAGCAGTCAGCACAGAGCCTGAGGCGCGGCTTGAACTCACAAACCACGAGATCATGACCTGAGCTGAAGTCAGATGCTGAACCTACCGAGCCTGCTCAAGTGCCCCAACCTCCATGGTTTTTTCAACAAATCCTGCTCCACATTATACCGTGTTCACTACGAGAGTTTTTTTGTCTTACTGTTTTTTTAGTACATTATTCTTTAAATTTGATTTGTGTTAAGGACTATGCAGTGCGTATTATTTTAGTAGCTTTCCTTTCATTTTTTAACAAGTGTCCCTGGTGATTTTCCCAAGGTGTATATAGGAATAAATATATGCAAAAAAGAAAAAAAAGAAAAATATGTATAGCAAACCATACAAATGTAAATGTAAAGTAAATAGATACTTCTCAAGCAAAGGCACAAAACATTTATTTTTTTGCTCCTCTGTTGCACAAATCAAAATGAAGTTTTACAGATACGATGTCTGATTTATTTTCTTCACAAAAGAATAACATTTGGGGTGTAAATATATTTGAGAATTTACCTGTATATGAATAATGTGTTTGTATGTGTAAGCGTTCTTCGCAAGTTCTTGTTTCCTTTGTACGGAGCTGATACACTTGTCTTTTCTTAATCAAGAACTTCCTCTGGACTATTTTGTTTCTTTTCATAAGATTTTTCATCAGTTAAGAAAGTAGGACTCTTTCATTTAAATTATGCAGGAAAAATTAAAAAAAAAAAAACATGGGCGAACAAAGACAGAAACAGTGGGAGAATGGTAGGGAAGATTACTGGTGAAATTTGATTTCAAGGCCAATCTTATTTTTTTTAATTTGGAATTCATTTTATTTCACTAATAAGGAAATGGAGATCCTAGGATATCTAGGGGAAATTTGCAAGATATCAAAGCTCAGTAAGGTGACAGGATTAATGGCAATCAAAAGTTCTCTGTATTTGAATTTCCTCCTCTTTAAAATGAAGGAAAATATTTATGTCATCTACTGAGGTCTATTCCAGATCCATCACACAGCTGACAATCACAGACTTGTATCTATTTTACAGCAGTGACTTTATAGAATGACAAATTACTTTTGGATACTTCCATTGTCAGACCTGCCCTTAGCCTTTGGTAGAGATTATCACTTGCCCACAGTCCCTAGAGGAGGCATTTCTGTTCTTCCTGTTACTCCAACTTCTTCTCCCCTATCCTGGTTATATATGATCACGCAAGATGGACACCTGATCCAAGATAGCCAACTCTGTTCCCTTTCTTTATTCTATGAACTTTCTTGGGGGTAACCATAGCAAACCCATGGACAGAGAAACAGAGAGTGTCACACATGCAGAGAAAATGGAGGAAAGAGACCACAAGGCTCTGGATGGATGGAGCAGGAAGTAAGAGCTGCCCATGGCTCGACAGAGACCCTGTTTCCAGGAACAGACGACTCAAAGCCAGGAAATGCTTTTTACTCTGTCCTTAGATTCCAAACAGTGCCCTTTCCCATAAAGATTGTATTCATTGTATAGAATTTGGGTGGAATTGGGGTCCTCCTTTTACTAGAACAAAAATGAAACTTTCAAAAACATTTCATGGGTGCATTCTGAATTCAGCAAACAAATATCAATGTTTTGATTTTTTGATAAATAAATGAAATCCCTTAATCACTTACTAATCCATTCATCTGATCCATTTTGATAAAAATCGGAGTGCCAAATATTCTAGGCATTTTCCAAGGGTCTGTGGAAATAGCGATCAACAAAATGGACAGACGTCTTTGTCCTCATGAAGCTTGCACTTCAGTGGGGAAGACAGGTAAAAAGAGAAGTGAGAGATGTTAATGATGTCTCCTAAAGGGGAAAATATAGAAGAGAGGACAGGAAAATTGGAGGGACGGGAGTTCTAATACTCCATGAAGCAACCAGAGAAGACTTTGACAAATTGACATCTGAAGAAGGGGGGTGAGCACAGAGGACAGTTGATGGCAGACAATCCCAAGCAGAAGGAAAAAGTAAAAAGGATTTCAGGAGGGCACATGACTGCAAAATAGTAAGGGGGAGCTTGGAGTTTCTGGTTCTGTGGATAAGGACCTTGAAAGTCACCACTCCTTCCCAAAAAGTAAAAGCTGAGCAGACTGAAAACTCACAACCGTTCTGGCATCCCTCGGATCCATAAGAAAGGTGAGGACACAGGGCACACATCTGTCTCCAAAGCTGAAGAAACAGACGGCCAAGTAAGAGGTAGTTGCAGCTGCCTTCCCGAGCACAGACATAATCATAAACCGACGTGTGGACCAGTGATAGAGCAGGGAACCTGAAATAGGATTCCTTAATTGCTGGGGGCTCAAAGGGGACAAGTGAGAGTTAAAAACTCCAGGGGGGGGCAGTCATAAGGGCACCCCCACAGTATTGTGAGATTTATCTCCAGGAGTTCAATCAGGATATCAGGAAAAAGATCGCCTCCTATTTGAGGCAGGAGGAGGGGAAAAGGTAATATTATAAAATACACCAGAGCACTCTGTTCTTATCAAGGCCTGCCTTCGGAAGAAACTACTTAACTAGAGCCTAACCTGCTGAGGTATATCATCAAAGCGTCACTGACCAGGGATAGGGAGATAGCCAACTCCAGTCCACTCTAGCCATCCTGTCCCACCTAAGGGGGAAGAAATAACAGAGGAACACTGGTGAAGTTCACGGGCTGGAGGCAGAGGTGCGCTCAGAGACTGAGACCCATCACAGCATGTAGAACACGCCCCTCCACCCACACCTCACGGGCACGTTACTGAAGGCCTATTTACAGCAGTTCCTTTTACCCTGTACAGCATGACAGGCGATCAAGAAAAAATATAAGACACACTAAAAGGCAAAAAAAAAACCACAATGTGAAGAGACAGACAAGGCATCAGTAATGGATGCAGTCAGGATGTGAGAATCATCAGACAAGGAATTTAAAACAACTACGACGGACATGTTAAGAGCTCTAACACATAACAACATGTAAGAACAGATGGGCAACGTAAGTAGAGAGATGGAAATTCTAAGAATGAACCACGAAGAAATCCTGGATATAAAAAATACTGCCACAGAGATGAAGAATGTCCTTTCATTTGGGCTTAATAGTAGACTGCACAGGGGTGAGGAAAGAATCTTTCAAAGACTTGAAGACAAAAACGGGAACAAAGAACAAGGGCAACAAGTAGAAAACAGTAATGAATATGGTAGCTATTCATCCATCTATATCTTTATCAGTAACCAGTCGAATGTCGATGGTCTAAAGACACCAGTATTTTCTGAGTGGATCAAAAAACAGGCCCCAACTACATGTGTCTACCAGAGGCCCACGTCAAGTATAAAGGCACATACAGGCCTCAAGCAAATAGGTGGAGAAAAATAAGCTGTACTCAAATGGGGAGGTGATAGGGTGGCTGGAATTATGGGAGTCTGAGGAGGCTGGTAAAATAGAAATCCCAGGGGCGCCTGGGTGGCTCAGTCGGTTGAGCGTCTGACTTCAGCTCGGGTCACGATCTCGCGGTCCGTGAGTTCGAGCCCCGCGTCGGGCTCTGGGCTGACGGCTCAGAGCCTGGAGCCTGTTTCCGATTCTGTGTCTCCCTCTCTCTCTGCCCCTCCCCCGTTCATGCTCTGTCTCTCTCTGTCTCAAAAATAAATAAAACCTTAAAGAAAAAAAAAGAAATCCCAGAGGTAACAAGGAGCCAGGTTACGTAGCACTTTGTTTTCCAATTCTCTTAATTAAAAAAGAAACCGCTTTATTGCCAACAAGGGATATGAGATTGGGCACAGACTGGTGTCATCGCCTGCTGCTGAATCACAAGAGGTTCAGAAAGACGCACGTGTTGCTTCTTACTTGCACGCACTGGAGGAAGCACAGCAAAATGGAACCCGTAAATTTAATTCCTGGTTATGCTATTTACATTATGTGATAATGGGTTCATTACTTAACTCTACAGGTTTCAGTTTCTTCATTAAAATTAGGGAATTTCATGAATTACCTTAACTTTCAACACAAAAGTGCATGACTCTATGGCTTATATCAGCATTCATTAACACGGGTCTATGGGCTATTAGTCAGGGCTCATTTGGTTACAGAACAAAACAAAAACTCATTTCGAAACTAGTTCATGATGAAATACAACGGCACTGAAGAGAAGACGTGGGACTCACACCCACTGGGAGCTTCATCTCTGTCAAGGGCGGGAGAGCAAGCAAGGGCAGGACTCAATGCTCAGGACTCTGGGACCCCCATGTCCTCTCTCTGCAGGCTGCCTCCTGCTCTCTTCCTGGCTTGTCCCAGGAGATGGGAGGCTCGGTCTCCAGCAGCTCTCAGAACACACCTCCCACTCTTTAGAGAGAGACTCCTCACCTCAGTTCTAATTAGAAAACCCCTGGGGCTGCATCACCTGCTCCCTTCTCTGGCCAGTCTCTAAGAAAGCCATTAGGTGAAGACGAAAAGCCCTTCCCTAAAGCGCAGGAGGGAGGCTGTTCCCATCACAGGGGAGGCTTCCGGAGAACAAGGTACAACAGGTACCCAAGCAAACGCTCTACCGGTAGGCGGGTGTGAATCACCGTTGACTTTAAAACGTTATGTGTATATGTTCAATTGTATGGAGATAGTTTCCTTTGGCAAAAGAATTATGATGAAAGGTCTCTGGGTTATTTTTGAATTTATTATTTTTTTTTACTGCATAAGATGGAGACAAAGGGAAAGATACGGGAAGAAGTCTCTCTCGACTCACAGAAACGGAACTTGGAATTCAGTCCTGAGCCTGCACTTTACCAGCAAGTGCCAAGGGCAACCGACTGACTTCCTCTGAGAAAGGAGTAACAACCTGTGACCTCATGTCTCCCCAAGTAACAGAAACTGCAGATGATTTACTGATTAGGAAGCACTGTGCCATTAGACGGCTTGGTCCTCGTGACAATCCTGTGGGGTTACCACTAGGCAGTGTGCAGGAGAAACTGAAGCCTAAAGTCCTTATATTTTTCAATATGAAAAGAAAAAAAATGGGTAGTAAATACATAAGCATTACATTTTTTGGTCTCATTTATTGTGGTATGTGGTCTATTTACATAAACTAAAATTCACACACTGAAAGCATAAAGTTCTATGAATTCTGACAAATTCATAGAATCATGTAACACCACCACAATCAAGAAATACTATATATGCCATCAGCCTTAACGGGTTATTCATGATCAGTTCCCCACGCCCCAACCCCTGGCTAACACCAATCTGCTTTCCGTCCCTGTAAGTCTCCCTTTTCCCGAAGGCCATATAAGTGTAAGCACACAGTATGTAACCTGTTAAGTCTGGCTTCTTTCATTCGGTGCCTCTGAGATGCACCTACGGCAGTTATTGTGTGTATCAAGAGTTCATTCCTGGGGTGCCTGGGTGGCTCAGTCGGTTAAGCGTCCGACTTCAACTCAGGTCACGATCTCGCGGTCTTTGAGTTCGAGCCCCGCGTCGGGCTCTGGGCTGACGGCTCAGAGCCTGGAGCTGCTTCGGATTCTGTGTCTCCCTCTCTCTCTGACCCTCCCCCGTTCATGCTCTGTCTCTCTCTGTCTCAAAAATAAATAAACGTTAAAAAAAAATTAAAAAAAAAAAGTTCATTCCTTTATATTGCTGAGTAGTATTCTATGGTGTAGATGTACTATGATTTTTCCATTCATCCCTTGAATGACTTCTGGGTAATTCCCAGCTTTTTGATAATTACGAATAAAGCTGCAAGAAGCATTCACGTGTTTTATGGGGACACAGGTGGCTGTTTCTTCTTGGGCAAATGTCTAAGCATAGCACTGCTGGGTCACATGCCAAATTCTTTTACAAAGGGGATGTCTCATTTTGCTTCCAACCAACAATATATGAGAGTTTCGGTTGTTGAATATCTGCCAGTATTTGGTACTGTCCAGTCTTATTTTTAAGTGGATTTTTATAACATAGCTGATAAAAGAGAAAACTTGAATTCAAATATAACTCTTCTGACTCTAGATGGAATGAATAAACGTGAAAGCAGTTCTATATTTACAGAATTACATAAAGGTTTTTGCATTCGGTGCTCATTTCCTATATGGGACCCCATGGTAATGGACCACGGGCTGTTGCCTAATTCTTGTAACACAGAAAGTCAGATTGGAAAAGTCACCGCATGGATTGTTTGTCCTGATTTCATTTCATTTGCTGACCTAATGACAGAACACAACTTGTCTTTAATTGGTGTCAATACCAGCAGAATTTGGGGTACTGAAATTTTAAGAATTCGAAAATTAGAAATGTTACTTTGGGCATAGTTTACCTACATTATCCTTAGAATTAAAAAATGAGTATATGAAGCTTGGTGGACACTTCTCCTACTTTGGTGATTTGTTAAACAGAAAAGAATAAAGTACGGGCACCTGGGTGACTCAGTCAGTTAAGCATCCAACTTCACCTCAGGTCATGATCTCATGGTTCCTGGGTTCAAGTCCTGCATCAGGCTCTGTGTTGACAGCTCAGAGCCTGGAGCCTGTTTTGGATTCTGTGCATCCCCCTTCTCTCTGTCTCTCTCTCAAAAATGAATGTTAACATTTTTTTGAAAGAAGAAAAGAATAAAGTAGGCGGCACGTGGCGGTGTTCTCCCTTTCATCCACAACCATTAATTGATGGCCCCGTGGTTATAAAGCACCATGAACATGGCGGTGGCATGTAAGAGCAAGGCTCTCCCTCTGGGGGAAGTCCTGTGTCACCCCCGCTGTATAATTCCTTCAAATCTTGCCGCACATTAATTTCAGATTATTTTACAGGTGTTTTATGGCATTCCGGGACTAGCTATTTGCATACGCTATGTAAGCTATAAGGAAATTCAGCGTCTTCACAGCTACTGTCATCACCAATAAACCTAACACTCTTTAAAAGAAGTAACTGTGCATATGGTAGATTTTGCCAAGGTTTTGAGTCTATGTCATGTCCCAGAGAGACCAAAAAACCCAATTTTAAATAAGTCATTGGTTTCTACTTCATTTTCCACTTTAATCCAGTCGACCCTCAGGTGTTTCTTGGTGCTGACTCAGGCCTTTGATATTTTTTCCCTATAGAGACTCCATTTCCACCCCCGACTCTAGCGCGTACGACTCGCCAAGTTATTTAACTGCTGTGTGGCTAGTTGTCCAATTTGGAAAAGTGGGTTAGTACAAGTATAACTAATGCATAGGGTAGCTGAGGATTAGGGGAGTTAACCCACAGAGTGGATGGCCGTTTTCCTAGACATGCTCAGGGCCACACCAGTGTCAGCCACCAGCTTCCGTTGTGTTTCTATGGAGAACAATTTAGTCCCAGTTGCACTTTTAAGAGTTCTGTTGACATCCACTCTCCTGGCTTCTCTTCTTCCATCCCAGAGGGCATGTCAAATATTTTATGAACAAAAAAATGGCTTCTTCCGAAGAGAAATTCTGAGGTTACACCATCAGAGAATACATTTGTCACGTTATTAAGGATCTACGTCTTCCACAGTGCGGGCCAAAGTAAATGGTTTGGGAACACCACTTTCTTTTCATATAGTTCGTGTACAATTGTATTAGCAATATTTGTGGTAACAGTGAAGAGAGGTAGCTTACCCTTAACGGTAGCTACTGGATAGGAACCAGATATTGGGATAAATTACATCATTTTACAGAAAAAGATGGAGATTAGTGTTTCCTGTCCCATCTATCTCACTGTTATGAGGCTTACGTAAATATTAGAGATTTTAGTAAATCAGAATAATTACAACATCATGGTGGGGATTAGACACACTGGAGCACTAGAGAATCCTGGCACCAGACAATCCTGGGTTTACAGCCAGGTCCCAGATGGGTGACCTTGAGCAAGTAACATAAACTCTGAGTTTTCAGTCTCCTGTAAGAATGACAATACCCACGGAGACATCCTAAGGTTTAAATGAGATGCGTGCAGTAGGTACTCACTAAATGTCATCCATTTTCCAGTCGCCCGTGAGTCACAGGCAGGAAAACTCATCTCCAGCATCCTGTTAATTGGATAAATAGTTCATTCCCTCACTCTGTGACTGATGCCTGTGGAAGCTTACAGGTGTAGGTGACACCAGATTCAGGCCCAAGCCTTGTGCAGTCAGGAAAGACGGTGGAGGTCCTACGGCCTGAGATGGCCACACTTCCCATGGTGGCACAATCTAAGCAGTGCAGCCTTGAAAGCCACAGAAAGGGACAGAAGACACTCATCCACAGCAAGAGGCCAGGATGGAGCATGGGCATGTGCAAAATCAGCTGGCTTGGTCATGAAAAATGTCCGTCCGCTCTCAGAGGCGGACAGAAATAAGCATTTGTTTTCGTGGATCTTCAAGTCAGCTGGGTTTGATTGAACTGGGTTGAGCAGCTCTGCTTCCTGCTGTAACAGGCGGAGTGACTCTACTCCACATGTCTTGCCCCCTGCTTGGGTGATGAGAACTAGGGCTTGCTCCTCTCGTGGCAAAGGCCAACACACAAAAGGATGGGCAGAATACACAAGGCCTCTTCAGGACTACGCTTCGATTTGCATAATTTTTACTGATAACACTTTATAGGCCCAAGAGCCTACCGTGGTCCAGCTGATACCTAACGCTCTGCCATGTCCTTTGCAATCACAAAGTCTCAGCTGCTCTGAAGGAGCTCCTACATACTGTCCAGTGAGACTCACTAAAATGGCCAGCAAACCAACGTAAAAATTGTCTTTAGTCCTAAAATTATTCAGACCCAAATTCTCATCCCATGACCAAAACTTGCACATCTCAACTGTCACCTTATTTTATTCTCTTCATCAATGTTCTGGATGCTTACAATGTCGAGAGAACTGAGTCTTTCTGCTCAATTACTTGGATGTCAGTGATCCTTGTAGTAATGCATTCATCAAGACACCTGTGTAAGTTATAAAGACAATTCTCTTGGAGTCATATTTGATAAAAACTTGAGAAAAAGTTTTTGAGCTGGGTATTAGCCACTTTAAAATGTGACAATATAAGCTTACCCTTGCAGGATTTGAAAAATAAAAAAAAATATATATTTGCAATCAGAACACTGAGCTGTTTTTTTGTGCTTTTTTGATTTATATGCTGTCTCTGATTTTTATTCTAGCTACTTGCTTTAAAGTGATGTCATATGCAATCCACGTTCTACCAGTGTAAATATAAATGAAACCTCACGAAATTTAGCATGGCTCATTTGAATCACAAGTAAATGGCTTCTCTATTTTTGGTATTACAAGAAATTAGTTGTCAGTCATTTGCCTAAAATAGCTTTTCTATTTTAATTCATGAGTGATTCATTTTTTGTTTGTTTTTTGGTTTGCTTCTTTTTGCTCATGGTATTCATTACAAGTATAATTGGTGCCCGCCCAGCTCCCCAGTGTACCATCCCCAGCACTCAAGATTTTGGCCACTCGTGTCTCCTGTATATTACCCCCTCTCTGGGAATTGCCTTCAGCCCATGGAAGCTGATTCTCTTAGGGACTAAATTCTTCTGCTTTCCATCACAATGCAGTCTTAAGATCTCTTGCCACATTGAATATTCTGCAGAAAATACTTCGGTCCATTATATTTATGACATCATATTAATCTATTAAGCAGCAGTGAATACTCTAGATACCCTGATGGCAGGAGAGAAAGTATACAAAGATTCAGGAATTGCCGGCACATCCCCCGAAAGATAAAGGACAATTATTGCACATTGCATCTTTTACAACAAAGAAAGGACTGCACACAAGAGACTTCTTCATGTTCTATATACTCTATGCTTGAGGATAATGCTCTGACCCACTTATTGGGTTATGCGCAAGACTTTTAGTTTTGAGTGTGGTCCTGTGGACAAAAATATTTGCTGCAGTGATGCAGCCTGAGGCACACATAGCCCTGCCTCTTTAGCCATATGATTCAATAGACCTCATGGTAATGAAGCATCTATAATTTTAAAAAAAAGACAACACTGTAGTATATCCAGAAAGGCACAGAAATGAGTTACCATACTTGCAGAGGTAACTGACCCTAATCACAGGAGGACACTACTGACATCAACATGACTTTTCAATGATGATGCTAATCTTCATCAATGCCAGACTTCCTCACTGTGAATTTTCTCCCCTTCTCTTTCCATATTTTATTCTGTGAAAGCTAGTGAGGAAATCCAGCCCACACGCAGCAGGAGGGAAATACTCAGATATTTATTTTTTGAGTTGTAGCGAGATTCTGTCATAATTCATTTTGTTGCTCCCAATTTTCCAGCTTTAGCGACCGGGGGCTTTTCCAGGCTGACCCCTGTGTCCTTTTGGCATACCTGAGGTTTTGATTTTTTGTTTTTTGCTTTAGCAATTCCTTGCTTTCTGGCACTGCTAGCTTCCCCAGGCTCGTCTTGTATTTCCTGCCCCAGACCAAGAATCAGACATTTCCCCAAAGAGCTATAAGGCCAATTTCAAATGCGTTGTAGAAAATGGAATATGCCAAACAAGTTTGTATTTCGTAGAGTAATAAGCTTTTGTGGAGCGGGTCTCTGGGAAAATACTTATGATGCAGGAAGAGATCACATTCTGGCATATAATTTGCTTCCTCTGGTCTCTTGTTTTTCTTTATTTTCTGACTTCAACACATACATTTTCATAAGTGCTTTTTATGGCTCAGTGGCAACTGAGAACAGTAAGCAGACTTTGTAGATGTGTGTCATTCTTGCTTCATCAGAGTGAGTTAATGGTTATTCCTTGGTCAGTTATTGCTGGCAGCTGAAATGGTTAACATTGAGAAGAATGGAACATCTTCATAATGTAATCTTTGTTGATTCCATGGGAAACAGGGTAACTTGCTCTTCAGGGACCAAACAGAGGGGTAAGGGATGGACAGGACGTCAGGCAGCTCCATCTTGGTCCATGGTGACCTTCCTTGATTTCAAGGGCACAGGAGACAGACCCAGACATTGTACACCAGGCACAGAGGACAGGGACTAGAACAAAGAGAAAGACCACACCTCTCCTTTCTGAGAACACCTGTTTACTGGCTTTTTGGCCCACGACAACAGTTTGATTGCCTGTTTAGACAGTAGCTAAATGAACACATGCATTGGAAAGATAAAGATTCCACCCGTTTTCACTTTCAGACAAAGTTTATGCTAAAAAACTTAATGAACATTCAGACTGGAATTTGTTTCAATAAAAGACTTCACAATCCATTTATGACTCTCACCTCCTCTCTGCCCTCTCTACAGGAACCGCTGCATTGTCAGACCCACACATTTTCTTGAATACATTATGTAAATAAGGAACAGATAATTTGTTGAAAAGCTTTAGACTGGTGAGAATTTTTTTAATATAGCCACTTGGAGTTTTTACATGTTTGTATTAATAATTGCTGGCTATGATAATTTATTTCTAAAACAGGGGCTATTTGTCTGAAAATGGACTCCTCTCCAGCATGTCTCACTATTTAATTAATTTCTTGAAGATGAAACTTTACGGCATCATTATAGATGCAGAGAAAAAAAATGCTTCTGTTAAATTAAAAGAAGTCAAAATGCAAAGCTTAATTAGCAGAATATATTTACCAGTAAGAACTAATTAAATACACATTAATCAGTTAAAATAAATGTAGCAGTACTAGGCTCCTTCTATAGTTATATTCCTTCTGTTCTATACCCTTTAGATGCTTTCTCTGGTTTCTTCACTATCCACTCCTTCTTACTCTCCTTTGTGGGCTTATTCTCCGCATATGACCTCTGTTTGTCCCAAGGCTCTGGTTTCATCTTTCCTCTCCATCTATAGACTTTCTATATGAATGAATCAGATCATAGCTTTAAATATTTTTACATTTCTAGCCCTGACCACTTCTCAAAGCTTGAGACTCTGAAATCCAACTTTGAAGGTGACTTCTCAGCTGCATTGTGTTTGACATCTCCCCAAAGAGTCTCTAGGTGTACCTCTAGCCTTCCACCTCCCCCATGTTGCTGAATGGGCTCAACATCTACCTTCTTCCTTCAACCAAATGTGAGAAGCTTTCCATAATCTTTGCTAGTATCACCTACATCGAATCAAGTGGTCTAGCTCCAAAATATTTCTGGATTTATCCTCATATCTAAATATGTGGTCTGAATGCATCTGATTCCTTTAAGTTGGCATGTTTTTGAGGTTCATTCATATGGCAGTCTATATCTGTTTGTTCCTTTTTTGGTGAATCGTTTTCCATTGTATAAATAGATCACATTTGCTGATCCACTCAGTTGGACATGGGGACTATTTCCAATTTTTGAATATTAAGAATAATGCTGCTATAAACATTTGCAAAAAAGTCTTGGCATGGAAACACTTTGCTTTCCTTTACTTGGGTAGATTCCTACGAATACAATTCCTGAGTTGTATAATAACCATTTACTTGCCTTTCTAAGAAACTACCAAACTGTTCTCCAAGGTGGCTGGACTATTTCACATTCCCGTTAGCAACGTGTGAGGTTTCCCATTTCCCTAGATCACGGCCAATCCTTATTATTTCCGCCTATCCCAATCAGTTTTGATTTAAACATGTCTAGTCAGTGAATGCTAATAGAAACCCTTAATTCACATACCAACTACATGTGAATGTCCTGTGACACTGTGTTTCTACTGAGTTGAAAAGAAAATAATGAATGAGTAAAAGGAAATTGTGAGTGGTTAGGCTGTTAGCAAGGACGGCCATTTCCCAGTAGAGCAGGCCAGCTAAATCTCTCATCTGGAGAGGTTCGCTCATTAAATGAAGTTAAAATGAACCTGCTTCCCTGTTGTAATCACATGGACTGCCAGGCTGTCTAGGACTCAAATACCCCCTTACTGTGTGTACATCGTAGGCAGGGGTGAGGTGAACCATCGCACAGAGAGAATGTAAAGTCAGAGACAAGAAGCCAGTAATTCAAATAATACTAAAAATTGACACCAATGACCATTTAAAAAAATAACGGCAGAACCTAAAGAGCTTTCATTTGCTTCTGGGGAGTTGAACCCTTGTTCAAAACAAAACAAAAAAAACAAGTGAAAGGAAATGATTATCTGGTAAACCATCAACTGTGGTTCAAGGTAAGGATGCAAAACTGATGGATGTTATATTTGAAGTGAATTATCAGCTTGAATTTTAATTGAGGTCAGTTTATATCTATAAGACTTATTAGGGTCCTAATTAATTTCTCCTATAATATCTGCATCTAAAATATCTAGAGTCTAAAATATCTGGCTGAAGAATAAACCCACAGGATGCCAAACTCTGCTAGGAGAGTTGGGGGTCATCATTTTCTTAGAATAACAAGGAAAAATGAAGATATCTTTCAGGACCTTCCAACAGCCATATGTGCACAAACTTTATGTTAACAGAGATGCTAAATTTCCCACTGCACGTGAACAGCATAAGAGAAGGTGAGAGGTCATTTATTTTATATTTTGGAATATTATACAAAGTTCAAGAGTATGATACGTGAATACAGGGTAATAAACCATTTTGGGCAGAGGGTAATTAAAGAGATTAATAATATTAATCTTTTGCCTTGATATTGAAAAAAATGAGTTCCACATCTTCTTTATATCTTATTGGTGTATTTCTCTTCCTATCACACTCATTACCTGTCTTATAGACAATAAATATATATTTAGGATATAAATACAACACTTTCTTTTTCAAGTTTAGCATATTCTCAATAGCAAATATTTATGTGGCTATTATATTCATAGATTTTTTTAAATTAAAATCAACTGACAAAACTCATTTATCATGAGCTTCCAAAGCCCTACAGAAATTATTACAATTATAATTATTCATAGTCTTATAATATGCAGAAAGGTCTTAATTCAACTAAATACCAACGTGACATTTCCAGCAGCCCAAACAGCCCCTTAAATAGCTACTGATATTCTTTAATGAGCATTTACTATGCTCCCAAGCACTATACTGAATCCTTTACATTGCCTAATTTAATCCTTCCTACCATTCTATGAATAAATACATGCACTCGCTGTTTTACAGGTAAGACAACACAGACTTATTAAGTTTCGCCATTTGCCCAAGATCACTTGGCCTCAAAATGCAGGATCTTGGAATTAAATCTTGGCATACCTGATTACTTAGCTTGGTGGCATAACTACTGTGCTCTCGTATCTCCTTCCTCACTCACTGTTGAAGAAGACTGTGCAGACAGACCCTGGAGTCACTTCAGTATTCAGGGTTCTCAGGCACACCATGGTCACATGGACCGGTATCCCTCCAGAGGATGCACTGTTGGGATCCCTGCTTGGGACAGCACCCAGAAGTGGGAGGAAGAGCATTTAAGGGAGAAAAGAGAATAGAGGCTGGGGACACACAGTCACAAGTCAACAAGCACCACTGGAGATTTGGCCAGTACACGCTCTGTGAGGTACGTGCGTCTTTTTGTGTACATTTAGCTCAAGTGTCCTCGCTCTTATGAATCCAGGAAGCCCCACGCCTATCAATCGGGGGGGGGGGGGAGCTAAGACAGAGTAGCTACCTCCATGCTACCACCCGAAGCCAAGATCTTGCATGTCTCAGATTCTACTAACGTTTGCCACTTTTCTACTGGAAAAAAAAAAGTGCCAGATACTATGAAATACTAAAGACATCAAAACTACTGTGGGATCCTCTGGGAGATTATACCAAGAGAGATACATAAGGAATCCATTTACTCCAATCCCCTGATTGAACCTACACTACTCGGGGGATGAGAATTCATATATAAACATTTCATCTAACCCACTTTCAGAAAGCCCACACCTTGTCTGAGAACGAGTCACGCGGCAACACTTTGAATGTTGTCCACTGCACATAATACAAAATGAACACACGGTGGCTGGTAAGCCAGTTCCCAGATTCACTTCCAGAAGACAACAGATATGCCTGTCAAAGTTGCTATAGCATGCTAAATTTTCTAGGAATCACGCTATAGGTGTGGGCTGAGGACGGCTGTTCTAACCTTCACCCATGAAAACACGCATGTGAGGTGTAACATGAGGGTACACGTGAACGGGCTCATTTCCCCATGTATCTTTCCAGCTCACCAGCATCTTTCCCAAAGTTATGATCATCATATACAGTGGTGGTAAAACCAGGCTCTGTGAATATCATGAATTCTACATTAAAATATATATTCCTGCATCTACCGGCTGAGATAATTCTATGTGGCCTTCCCCTATGGGGCTAATTTGCTTGATTTTGTGGGGTTTCTGTGGGAGGTGGAAAGGCCAGATGGATACGGACAACAGCACAATGGTCCATAGTATCACAGTCACAACTTTGAACTAAAGACCGGCCCGTCACACATTTTCTCCCAGGAAAGCTCCCAGAAAATCTTTAAGACCCTGGGGTAAGGGAGGGAACCTTGAAATAGTTCTGAAATTCCACTTCTAGACATCCCGAGATAGGATCACAGATCCAGTTTTCAAATGATTGGGGAAGTATTACATCATTTGCTCCACGATATTGTGGAACAAATATCTGTCAATTACCTTGGCAAAGCTTTTCTAATAAGGACAATGTGTTAAGTGCCAAGAAAAGCATTACAATGTGCAGCTTTCAAAGAAAAGCAATGAGACTCAGCAATGGAAGGAGATATTCAAAGTTCTTTAGTCACTGTTATTATATGCACAAAATCAATTAGGCCAAAAAATACTTGAGCTGCTTACAGAGCATAACACAATTCAAGTCTCTAATTTGCATCTGAATATTATTCACGGAACTCTAATATGTTTTTCAGGGACATATTCCTTGAAGAGAGGATGGATGGATAGACGGATAAAGGTATATTGGGATGTAAGCATGTAAGTAAATAGAAACATGGAAATAATTTCTGTCAGTTGTGGAACGCAGTAAGGAATGGAAGTCATGACTCATTTCTGACTTTAGGTGTGCTGTGTGACAGGAGGGGGGTCTATGTAGGATATGTATTAAATGCAAACCCTTCACACGGTGATACCAAGAGACAGAAAAGCTTCCATGTAGCCTCTTTAGGTCTGGACAGTTGAAAGATGATGGTCAAAGGGCAGCTTTTGAAAACATCTATGTTTTATCGGCAGATAGCGTACATGGTGTCCCTACTCCAACGTGTGGTTGGCAGACTTCCTCTTTTTGGTATATGAGTTCCCCATTCAAAGAGAACTATAACCCTTTAATTCTGACAACTGAGCAAATGCCAAAAATGATGACATTAAAAAGCGTATGACTGGGGAGCCTGGGTGGCTCAGTCAGTTAAGTGTCCGACTTCGGCTCAGGTCATGATCGCACGGTACATGGGTTTGAGCCCCACGTCGGGGTCTGTGCTGACAGCTCAGAGCCTGGAGCCTGCTTCATATTCTGTGTCTCCCTCTCTCTCTGCCCCTTCCCCACTCATGCTCTGTCTCTGTCTTAAAAATAAATAAAACATTAAAAAAAAGCGTATGATCACTCGTGTGAAAACAAATATAACAGTTTCAAGAATACAATCATCCCTCTCTCAGAAATATCCCTTGTCTCTCGCCCCTCTGAGCATTATCAGAACTTCAAGCAGCAAATGTTCTTTCTCCTAGAAAAAACGTGCTCTCTTACACATGCAGGCGCACGCGCGCACACACACACACACACACACACACACACACTTTATTTTACAATCAAATGGAGACAGAGGGATGCTTGCTAAGAAGTCACATAAGTATTTAAAACCAGTAAGACAAACAGTGGTACTAGCAGTCTGTTTATCAGGAAGTAGGCGTCTAGAGAGCAGGCTGGCTTTCTCCAATAACACTGGATAATTTTCTGGAGGTTGCCTTAGGTCAAATAGGCGATTGAAGGTGGGGGCGTGGTGACCCAGGAAAATCAACACAGAAAGGTGACATCCAACAGGAGATACCAGATTCTGGCCCTTGACTTACTTCCTGGCAAACTGTGTTCTCTTAAAATGCATTAAATTAACACTAATATCTCCTTTCCTAACCCTTTTCCCATTATATAATTTAAACATTTTTTTATTTATTTGAGAGAGAGAAGCGTGAGCACGCATGTGAGGGGAGAGGGGCAGACAGAGAGAGAGAGAGAGACAGAGAGAGAGAATCTGAAGCAGAATCCACTCAGCGCAGGTCTCGTGAACTGTGAGATCATGACCTAAGTGGAAATCAAGAGTTGGATGCTTAACCGAATCAGCCACCCAGGAGCCCCAAAAGAAAATTTTTATGTAAGAGTCCAAGCCTTTCCCCTGCCCCAATTCTTATGCCTTATTATATAAATTGAGTCTTGCTGGTGTTAAATGAAAATCAGGTATCAAGCTTCTGAGAGGTCTGAACATATTTATTCAATTATTTCAACGTTATTCTCTTCCTAAATAATGTATAGTGTCTAGGTTCACAAATCAAATAGTACAGCCATTCACGGGGCACCTGGGTGGCTCAGTCGGTTAAGCATCTGACCCTTGATTTCCGTTCAGGTCATGATCTCACTGTTCATTGGATCGAGCCCCGCTTTGGGCTCTGTGCTGACAGGTTGCAGCGTGCTTGCGACTCTCTTTCCCTCCCTCGGCCCCTCCACTGCTTGTGCACCAGCCTTCTCTTCCCCTAAGTAAATAAATAAACACATATATGCAAATAGCCATTCACAGAGGATGGACTTTTAAATTCAGGATGTGAAATGAGATGGGACAAGGGAAGACGATTCCTTTTATTTTGGTCAATAGTTTTTATTTACTTAATCCCCACCCCACCCCCACAACACACAAGCACAGACATGCATCCTGCTCTTCCTTGTTACTCTTTTCCTCCTCTTCCCATTGGGTCTGTGGGAGCAGATGGCAAAAGGTGGAGGGAGGAGAGCTATTCTCCCAACATTAGTAACCAAGATCTGGCTCCCATCTAGCAGCTTTCTTTTCAAAATTGCCAAACACGTACCCGCGCGCATGTGCGGACATGCACGCGTGCGCACACGCGTGCACACACACACACACGCACACACAGTGTGTGTCTTTGTATGTGTGTTCATACATTTCAACAATCTGCTCCTTTCAGAGCTATGTTTAGAATATAGATACAAGCCATTACTATTACTTTAAAAGTAGTATATATTTATTGTCCCCTCTATCCATCACATCATGAACCATAAAAATTGAGGTGACTGTTTTTGTGAAAAGCGTATGACAAACATATACTATTAAAAAATACGATTTCCTCAACCCAAACCTGAATAAGTACAAGAGAATGAGTATCAGAAAATAGAGGAAGAATAAAAACTTTGCCTTTGTTTATAAGCTACTCAGGAAAAAAAAAAAGAAGCTAAATGGTAAAGCCTCTTCTTAACTAACAGACCCCAATCTCACAGGTAACATTTTAAATGGTCTTTCTTATTTTAAGAACAAAATAAGCCGTTTCATCTTTTTTTTCCCCTAATTTCAAAATGCCCGTGGTTTCATTAGTTCTGTTTCTGGTGTTCTATTTCTGGAGCTGTGAGGAGAGCTATTTCACATCTTTAAGACGTGGTAGTACAGAAATAACAGGATCTCCACACCCCAGATAATTTAAAATGGAAATCCGAGTGGCACTTCTGGGAGTGATAAAGAGAAGCCATATGCACAGATATACTCTCTTGAGCCCCTGCAAACTTTTCAGACGTTTGAAAAGCACTGAAAGTAGAATTTTCTCTGGTAGAGCTATGCCAGTTTGACTCAATCTAATTTTATTCCAGAACAACCTAGAGAAAACCACACATGCACACGCACACATACACACGCACGTGCAGGGGCGAATCTCTTAGATTCTGATTCTGATAGCTCCTTGTAATTATGATGGGATGTCCATAAATTAACTACTTTACCTAAAAACTCACGTTTAATTTTAGATATACTACCATAGTCAGAGCCTAAGGGGAGATCTCACTCCTAACACTTGGGTTCCAGAATCCTTGTCAGCTACCACTGGCAGTCCCAGTAGGCTCGCCACGAAAGACAGAGGGGACGGATGGCTAGAGAACCTCCTGAAGGTTGCTACTCTGAGGAAGGGGCAGCCTGAGTCACAGTTCAGCATTCCTTTCTATTTAAAATGATTTTTTTAATGCTTATTTATTTGAGAGAGAGAGAGAAGGAGGGGGAGAGAGAAAGGGAGACAGAATCTGAAGCAGGCTCCAGACTCTGAGCTGTCAGCACAGAGCCCGACATGGGGCTCAAACCCACGAACCACGAGATCATGACCTGAGCGCAAGGCGCTTTTCATCCCTTGCATAAAGCCCACAGCACCACTGGAGGACTCACCTTGGGCACCTATTTCCCTGAGCTCGTCCTCCCAATGTCCTGGGCTCCCAGATCTCTTCATCTCCACACAGGGACCTGAGCACCCAATGTGGCCCATTCTCCTTGATCAAAACTCCAGCATGACCCCTCAAATGGATGTTCGATTCCCACATCATAAATCGTATGTTACAATTTGAAAAATCCCCATTTTGTATTTTTTCCCTTAAGTGTATTCACAGCTGCCACCTTGCTAATATTTCTTAAAGGTAGGTTCTTGGGGCACCTGAGTGGCTCAGGCGGTTGAGCGTCTGACTCGTGATTTCAGCTCAGGTCACGATCCCAGGGCCATGGGATTGAGCCCCGCATCAGATTGAGATTCTCTCTCTCCCTCTCTGCCCCGCCCCCACTCATTCTCTTTCTCGCTCTCTCTCCTCTCTCAATTTTTTTTTAAAGGTGAGATTTTCATTCATCTATTCAATGTTACCCTCAGTATGTAGTACGGTATGTGACAATCACTACTCAGTAAATATTACATTGAACAAATGAATTAAGTAATTTCTGAGTATTCAAATCAGCGAAAATACTGAGCGACCTGCCCCATGTGGAGGCCAGTACGGTCCTCCAACCATCTAATGATAATGTCCTGAACCAACCTGACGAGATCTGGAATAAAAGGAAAGATTTGAGATATAGCTTTATTACTTCATGACTTCGTATATATACAGAGGGAAAGAAAGGGCTGCAAACAGAGACAGTATCACTCTGAGAGCTAAATACTGAGGGAACAGAGCATCTGGGTGACTCAGTCAGTTAAGTATCTGACTCTTGATTTTGGCTCAGGCCATGATCTCACGGTTTGTGAGTTCAAGCCCCATGTGGGGCTCTGCACGGATAGTTCAGAGCCTGCTTGGGGTTCTCTCTCTGCGGCCCTCCCTCGCTCACGTGCACACACTCTCTCTCTCTCTCTCTCTCAAAAACAGCTAAATAAATTTAACAAAAATTTAAAAAATAAATAAATATTGAGGGAACAAAAGGAGGACAGGAAGAGTGTAGTAACTGAATAAAACCTGACACTATCTGAAACCACGTCACAGAGTTCTACCATTTTTGATGTAAATTACACACTGGTCCACTAAGAATGTACAATTTCTCACCAGATTTGCCCTGTGGGTTCACAAGCTCATGGAGGCTCAACTTTCAAAGCTTTCCAGCTCCTTGCAAAGGGCAATGAGGCGGGCAGAAAATCTCTGTGCAGCAAGATGAAGAGGAAACGTCATACGGAGATGTGTGTGGGGAAACCCTATGCCCACAGACATGGCAGGTTTGGAGGAAAACTCTGGCAAATGTGGTGATCCTACGTGACGGTCACTGGGAAACACACAAATGAAAGGATTCTTCTACAGGCTCTGGTGCAATCTCAGGGGCTCCATGTCCCACGACTGTGACACTACTGATCCATTTCACCTTCAGAGAAGTGAACCCATCAAGAGCGCAACCCACTTTCCTCCAAGCAATACCGGACGCGTTCGTAAATATAGGTCAAATTGAACCCTTAAAGATAAAAGCATAAAGGGAAGAAAAGCTCCAGATATTTTATAGGCGGTGACTTCAGATCAGCCCCCCAGATAATTCGGTGGAACGTGGGAGTTAACAGTTCTTTTATCTCCTTCCTTCTTCCGGCTGGTTACATTTCTCAAAGGACACAGTAACATCCATCTCTAGCTTATCTCTCACCTTATTTCCAGAGAAAAGGGAAAGTAGGTTAATGCCGAATTGGCTCAAGTTGGGGCCCCAAATATCATAGTTACTCTTCCTCAGAGTTTACTTTCCAAAGCAGCAGATTGTTGGGCAAGACGGATTTCCTTAAGTGGCTCTTATGTTTGGTCTTCAGTTATTTGCCCACGGAAACCTTAGACTGTGGAGAATCATAATCGAGATCACGTATTTCAAAGAATTTCAAGTTTACCTTGGATGTTGATGACTAAACACCTGTCTATTTTTTTGTAGAAAGACACGTATTTTAAAACACATCCCTACTCGCACTGAAAAAGCATAAAAATAGATCAAAATGCCATAGGTTTACATGATCTCAAATACAGAAAATGCTAGTTCAATATAATTATTCTGATTGATAATTACAAGTTTTCAGGTAGACTCCAATACTTACTATCTGATTAAGGAAAACATGCCTGTTTTTTTGAAAGAGAAGGATATTTTCTGCTCCTGAATTTTAGGACAAATTCACTGATGAAAGTCCTACAATTACCACATTTATGGTGCGTGCCATCAGGGAACGTGGTAGCACCCTTGATAAACTGTGCCTGGGAAGGACAGACCCTTTAGTTCCCAAACTTGGGGTTGGTGGGGACTGGTTACACAACAGTATTTCTTCATCACCATTCACACCCCATTTTCACCACGTAGGTACAGTACAGAATGTACAAGAGCATATCAACAAGAAAATTCAGTTCTGCGTAACTAAAAAAAAGTAGATATGGGCGCCTGGGTGGCTCAGTCGGTTAAGTGTCCAATTTCAGCTCGGGTCGTGATCTCGCGGTTTGTGAGTTTGAGCCCTGCCTTGGGATCCATGCTGACAGCTCAGAGCCTGGAGCCAGTTTCAGATTCTGTGTCTCCCTCTATCTCTCTGCCCCTCTCCTGCTCACGTTCTCTCTCTCTCTCTCAAAAATAAAATAAACATTAAAAAAATATATAAACGAACTAATGTAGCCGGAGGGTTTGTGATTGTATTTTCTCTTCCTAACAAGAATGTCCTTTTTTTTTCCCTTTATGGGATCGTGAATGATTAAAACCTTGGTAATACAAAAAAAAATTAATTACAAACACAGAAAGGAGATATGTTGGCTAATCATTACTTTAGTATAAGTGGCGTCAAATACAACAAGCGTTTTACTTCACTTTCATCAGCTTCATGTTGTGGGGCATTTCTTTGAGTGGGTCACACGGTGCGTTCAACATATGCATAAGAACAGGTTCTTTTAGGCTGCTTGCTAACTCCTAATAAAAGTTGTCTAATGGAAAGCACATCCCAACAGGACATATCGAGGACGTGTTAGTCCAGATGCATTTAGTTTTGCCACCTGCTAATCAGTTTGCATGTTTTCCAATTAAGTCCAATTTGTAAAGAGAACCTAGTTAATTACAACGCTTATTATGCTTAACTTCGCAAAAAGTTTCTTTTAATATAAACGAAACATGATTGTAGATAACATAGTCCCTCTGCCTCTTACGCACATCTAATGATTATGTTGCCAACAGTGAAAGCAAGGAAACCTAGCACGGCAGTTGTTTAAAATGCATCTTAAATGGGGGCCTGCATTGTTAGGGGAAAAAAGTTGAGAGCAACAAAGCCATCTGAGACAGATCATATTAGAGAGCGAGTGCATTTCAGCAGTCCCTGCTTCTTACCAACATGCTTCCACATATGTGAAGACAAAGCTTATAGCCAGATAAGCAAATCTTTAACAAACTCCAGTTTGATATTCTAGCATTAGACTTAATTTTACTTTAAGAGAAGTTCTTGTTCTGTTTTCCCTCCTGAGATAAAATTAGCTAGGAACTTGGCAATGTTTCTGTGGCTTGAGGTCTTCTCCTTGTTTAATTTTTTGTACTTACTGCTGCAGTGGTGGATGCATTCTAGGTTTTTGGTTGTTTTTTTTTTTTTTTTTTTCCGTGAGGAGGAATAAGAAACGAGCCAACAAAACAAGCTGGTAAATAAGGATACATCAGAGATTCAAGTGGGGATAAGTGAGCACACCAAGTGAACTCTTTATTATGAGAGAATGTTTCTAGCAAAGTGTTAAGCCATAGGCAGCCTCAGATAAAAACCATTGATGTCTTTCTTAGTAGATCCCTGCAAGCAACTATAAGGTCAACAGAATCAATGGTACGTGCTGAATCTTCAGATATAAAATAAAACGCGTAGATTTTTTTTCTAATAGTTTACACTTGAGTATGAAAATATTAACCAGCATTTATGGAGCACAAAATGCGGTTTTGAAAGCATCCTGAAAGCTTTTTGCAGGGGCTACATTTGGGTACAGTCAGATGAAATGGGGAACAAAGAAAGCCTGCCACATCAAGAACACAGCAGGTAGTGCTACTTCCTTATTCAGACTTTTCCTGTCCCATTTGGGTGATCAATCTGTAGTGACACACTATTTATTACACTGCACCTCTTTTTGCTGGAATTCTGACATCATGGAGACTTTTTTTTTTTTTATGAGGTCTCAGTGGTGTTTTGAGTATAGAATTGTTACCATTGGGAAGACTTAAGAAAGCCTTAACCCACTCTTTACCTTTGAGTGTTAAGCATCAAAAAATTTTTCACGGATCAAACAGAAAAGTTCTACCCAGATCTCCCCTTCCGGAAGGGCATGGAGCTTTCTTGTGCCCATCTCAGTCACTGATGGCTTTGTATCAGAGGTCTTCAAGCATCCCAAGTAGAGGACCAACACTCCCACATACAATGGAAACTGGTGGGTACAGGCTAGGATTCTCTGTGTGAAAGAGCGGGTGGTACAAATCCATTCTGGATAGATGTGTCAGAAAAAAAAGGCATAAGGGCGGTTCTTGAGGTATCTATCCCAGATTCCATAATTAAAACATGGAATCAATTCTCTCCACTTCCATGTAAGTTTTAACATTACAATGGCTACTTACCAGCTGCAAACCATGAATAAAGTATACGTCTCCATGAATCCTAGGGCCTTGTCTCCCTAAGTTTGTGTGGGAGAAATAGGTTCTCCTTACATAAATGGGTTTAAAAAAAGCTTAGGGCGGAAAGCTGCCACCTTGGGGTCAAAGTGCCCGAGGTTAGGTAGCGAGATATTGTCATGGGATCATGAGTAACTTGTTATATCACTTACAGGAAGTTACTTCCCATCTGACACCAATATACTTTGATCACAAACTCCTCTTGCCCCCCAGACCCTTTGCTTCTTACACACACAAGTTAATGATCTCCTTCCCCACGGACCTCTACTGTAATTCCTCCCCTGAGTCAGACAGGAGACGTTATTGAAGAAGGGAGGGATATGGTATTATCTTTCAGGACAACAAAAATAAGAGAGACCACCAGTAAGAAGAACAGGACGTGAGCTTAAGGGAGACAACCTTTATGAAACACTAGGCACAGTACCCAGCAACGGCAAATGCTCCATACATGTGAGCCTCAATTATTTGCATGTTTTTTTTTTTAACATCAGCATGTTGAGAGTTTACGTAGTGGCGGACAACAGCCAATGTAGATGTTCAACAGCCTCACAGAGCTTGATTTCTAGGCCCCAAGGGATCGACTGGCACTGTGCACAGAGATCCATCTATTTTCAGAGCTCAGCTCAGCAGTTAGTATCTCTGCAACTCCGGACAAGTTATTGGACAGATGTAGGAGTTGGCTTGGACCGCCGTAACAGAAGACTATAGACTGTGAGCTTACTCAACAGAAATCTACCTTCTCACAGTTCTGGAGGCTCCACGTCCAAGAGGAAGGTGCCAAGATGGTCACGCTGTGGTGAAAGCCCTGTTCTTGGCCCCTTCTTGCTATGTCCTTGATGCACGCACAAGAAAGGAATGAGCTTGCTCTCTTCTTATAAGGTCACTAATCTCATTAGCGTTTTAACCCTAACTACCTCCCACAGGCCCCATCTCTAACTACCATCATATTGGGGGTTAGGGCTTCAACATGGGAACTTTTTTTGGGGGGGGGGGTTACGTACATTTAGTCTATAGCAACTGCTTTTCCAGTTTCAGTTTTCCCAGGCAAAGTGGGGACTTTAGAATGGGGAAATGAAGTCTCTTCCCTGGAATGTT
The DNA here is from genome assembly GCF_018350195.1 of Panthera tigris. Taxonomy (NCBI): domain Eukaryota; kingdom Metazoa; phylum Chordata; class Mammalia; order Carnivora; family Felidae; genus Panthera; species Panthera tigris. The sequence goes on from NC_056674.1 coordinate 50,640,208, forward strand.
GGGAAACTGTGTAAAGTGGTAGGTACATGAGTGTGGACTGTCCAGCAGCTCACACACGACGGGAGGTGAATAAATGTCAGGCTTCCTGCCCTGGGTCTTTAATATCCTGGGATATTGCATCACTGGATCCAGTCATTCATCCCACGGGATCAGTAACACTGAGTCAACTAGGCCATTCATTTCCCTTCTCTGGACCTCAGCTTGTCCATCCGTATAATGAGGTCAGATCAGAGGTTTCCTAAAGTCCCTAGAGTTCTAACACCCTCTTCCCATCCTTGTTTCATGTTATAACTGACAGTGACTTCTTAAAATGATTGAGGTTTTACACAGTATGCGTAATTTTAGTTAAGAAGAAAAATATAAAGCCTAATTAAAGCTCTGAAAAAAATACTTAGAAACTGATCTGATTATGCTGTTATTTATCACAAATTATAAAAGATATATTCTAGTATATCTCACCAATCTTCTGATCATTTTCATTAGAAACTATCCAGAGCTTATCAGAATGGTTCAGTGATTTTATAAAATAGCTAAAAATGATAGTGTGAGCACTCTTGAAAGTAGGACAGTTTAAGCAAATCACTCTAGCAACCTACAAGAATCGTGCTAGTTTTGCTTAATTCAGAAAATAAAATTATTTAACAAATCGTTGTCAATTAGCTAAGAACAGAAGAAAGAAAGGAAACAGACGGTTTCATGCGGCACATGAAAATTCAACAAGGGTCTCTCATAAACCCTGCAATTACTAGGCTAACATGTAAAACTGGCTTCCTGATGGACCGAAGCACTGTCATGACTAGTAGTCATAGGTCAAGAAACCACAATCTTGGTTGTGCACACTCAAGACTAAAATTACAAGGATTCCAGCTTCTCCACATCCTGGCCATTAGCCATCTTCACAGGTGTGAGGTGAGATCTCACGGTGATGTTGATGTGCACTTCCCTGATGCTTAGTGACACAGAGCATCTTTTCTCGTATCTGGGGGCCACCTGTATGTCATCTTTGAAGAGCGTCTACTCATGTCTTTAGCTCATTTTCAAAATCAAGTTATAGCAGTTTTGTTTTTGTTTTGCTACTGAGTTGTAGGTGTTCCTTACATATTCTGGGAGATAACCCCTTATCTGCTATATGGTTGGCAATGATTTTCTCCCATTCCGTAGGTTCTCTTTTCACTCATTTCCTTTGTCATACATAAGCTTTTTAGTTTGACGAAGTCCCCTTTGGATATTTTTGCTGGTGCTGCCTGTGTTTTTGGTGTCCTATCCATGAAATCATTGTCAATACCAATGTCACCATGGAGAACAGTACGGTTATTTATTTAAAAGTTTTTAACAGGGCTACTTTGTGATCCAGAAATCACACTTCTGAGTATTTATCAGAAACAGGTTGAAGTTAGCAAGTCAAGGAGATATTAGCACTCCAATGTTCAAGAAGGCACTGCAGCCAAGATGTAGAAACAAGCTAAACAGGCATTAACAAACGGATGGGTAGAGACAGTGTGGGACACACATACAATGGAATATTACTTAGCCGTACAAAAGAGCCCTGGTGGTTTGTGACATCATGGATGAACTTGGAGGGCATGATCCTAAGTGAAACAAGCCAGTCACAGAAAGACAACTACTACAGGACTCCACTCATATGAGGTACCTAAAATAGTCAAACTCACAGAATCACAGATGTAGAATGGTGATTATCAGGGACTAGGGAAAGGGAAAATTGAGAAGGTGCTAATCAATGGGCATAAAGTCTCAAGTCTGCAAGATGAGAGTAAGTTCGAAAGATCCGCTGCACAACACTGTCTCCCTAGTTAACAACACTGCATTTTACACTTAGAAATTTGTTAAGAAGGTAGATCTCATGTTTAAGTGCTCTTGCCACAATAAAATAAAATACGAGACTAAAATTAGCAGCTAGCTGGCTAGGACTTTGAACATGACCTTGAATAAAAAAAAAATAAAAGCAGTGAAGAAAGGAAAGAATTGGCTGTCTAATTAATAGGTCTGGAAGCTTTCATTTTCTTTAATAATACTCCTTTGATACCCCAGCATTAAGTTGGCATAATCACAGAGGAGGATGGCAAATCCTTCTTTCCAGTTTTGCTCTGAATACTTTTCAACTGCTAAAATCTTTTAAGAGTATCTATCCAAGCATGGCTTGTGGAAAAGAGATAAAAAGCTAAAAAAAGAAAACACATTATGCAGCAGAACTCATTTGAATGATTTATTTAAAAGTGTTCCCGAAGAAAAGAAAGAAAATTCTTCAGTATAGAGAATCTATCTCTGAAATCCTTTGGGGAGACACAAATTTATTTTGCTCACATAATCTGGGCAATAAAATTATGGCATAATCATACAAACATTTTATAAAATAATGCCGGGGAACTGAGTAATGCAAATCAGTAGGCAATTTCCAGATCTCCATATTATTTGCATATTTAGAACAGGCTACTTCTAGAAATCTATTTTGCAGAAGGACTAGGATGTGTGCACAAAGAAAATAATAGTTCTAAGAGTTATTGAGTGATTACTAGGCCTCTATGTTGATCTCATTTACTCCTGACAAATATTCTTTTCTACACATTCTTCCTCTCCCCACCAGTGTCCTCACAAGATGATTCTCAAAAGAAACCATTATCAGGAGGGAAGAAGGATTGTGCTTTGCTGTCTGTTCTCACCAGGATATCTAGGGAATAGTGGTACCTTTTGTAGAGTAAGAGGGAGATTTGGAGAACTCCTGCTTTAAGAAATAATATAACAAATTAAGATTTGGAATGATGTGTTTAAAGTCATGCTAAATAGCCTAAAATTTGATTCCTAGACATTTTTTTTAATATCCTCCTTTTAGAGGAAAATATCACAAGGATACAGAGGGTAAGAAGAGGTGAAGGTAAATCTAGGAAAGGTGAGTGTCATAATTAATTGCAAGGGCAGAGGGATTTCTCAAGTTCAGGGCAGTGTATTGGTTTCTTACTGCTGCTATAATAAATTCTCACAAATGTAGTCACTTAGCTCAAATTAACCATCTTGCAATTCAAGACAGCAGAAATCTGTAATTTTAGTCTCACTGGATTAAAATCAAGGTGTCTGCAGTGTTGTGTTCCTTTTGGAGGCAGAGAAGCATCTCCTAGGGGAAAATCTGAGCGCTGTGTTTTATTTTGTTTTGCCTTTTCCCCCCTTCTAGAGGCTGCCTGTATCACTCGACTCATGGTCCCCTTCATCTCCAAGCTTGCAAATGCATCTCTCTGACCTCTGGTTCTGTAGTCCTATCTTCTCTTTGACTCGCCTATCTCCCTCTTTCCCTTTTGAGAACACTTATGATTACACTGGGCCTACCCAGATAATCCAGGATAATTCTCCTATCTCAGGATACCTAATTTAATCATATTTGCAAAGTCCCTTTAGCCATGTAGGGTAACATATTCATATAGGCCGTGGGAATTAGACTGATGAGATATCTGAAGGGCCATTATGCTGCCAACCACAGTTATTAGCGCATAGAGATACAGATAGTGAAATTTCAAGATGGGAAGGGGAAGGTGTGGAGAGGAAGCGGAAATAAAGATGGAGATTCTCAAATAATTCATCTGCCTAAGGAAAAAGCAAGTTGAGTGAAAAGCTATCTCGGTTCCCCGTTTTCAATCATGAATATTTCTTTTGGACTTAAGCGTACATTTGTAGACATATATTACCAATAGCTTCTTTCTTTCTTTCTTTCTTTTCTTTTCTTTCTTTTTCTTTCTTCCTTTTTTCTTTCTTTCTTTTTTCTTTCTTTTCTCTCTCTCTCTCTTTCCTTATTTTATTAAATATTTTTTTCTAAGTAATCTCTTTACCCAACATGGGGCTTGAACTCACAACTCTGAGATCGAGAGTCTTATGCTCCACTGACTGAGCTGCCCAGGAGCCTGTTTGTTTGCTTCTTCCTTTCTTTCTTCTGTCCTTCCTTCCAAGTAGGCTTCACACCCAGTGTAGAGCCCAACACAGGCTTCAACTCGTAGCCCTGAGATTAGGACCTGAGATCCAGAGTCAGATGCTTAACCAACTGAGTCACCCAGGCGTCCCACCCCTAGTTTTTTCTAAGGTAAAATCTCCATTAGCGAAGTGCATGGATCTTACAAAATGTAAAATCTGATGAGTTTTGGTAAATGTATGCACATGACTAACCAGCACACTAAACCAAGATACAGAATTTTGCAATCACTCTAAAATAAGATCCTCACAGATTTTATATTTCTGGCAACATTATAGACATATCATATACATATATCAAGTATGTATGTGTGGGTGTGTATATGTGTGTGTGTGTATACACACATAAATACATACATACTTGGTGTCTCATAAGATTTATACATATACACACACACATACATACATATACTTACACACATACCTACATATACATACACAGATACACACACACCTACATACATATATACTTCGTGGCTCATAAGATTTCTACATATAGCTTTCTACCAGTGCACTCAGAAACTGTCAGAGGATAAGGGTGCTAACCTCCTAATCAGGCTTAGAACACTGGCTTAGAATATTTTGATAAAACACCTCAATTGAGTTTTTTCCCCCCTACAGTGAGTTATTGATATTTACTTTTTAGGAAAATATATTTTAGTATATAGTTGAGATCTCTAAAGTGGAATCCTTGCTAGCATCGTATTCTGTCTTCCTCCTATGATTCTGCAGGCCTACGTTTATCTATCTAAAGTGCCAGCAGCATTAATCACAAGTTCCTGCTTTTAGTAAAATGTTTCTAGGCAATTTTGGTGTCTAAAGGAGACAATGAAAAATTGGCTATAAAGTTATCTAAGACATGTAGTAGTTAATAAAAATCTGAAAAATGAGGATTGCACCAAGTTCAAATTGTATATTGAGCCTTAATAAATAAATCTAACTTGGCAAACAACAACAACAAAACCAAAAAACAAAAAAAAAAACCACCAAAGCATTTCACCTAAAATTTTAGCAAAGGGCAGTAAGCATTTTTTGCATGGCTTGCAGGCAGTAATTGTAAAAAGGAAGTTCTATGATCGGGTGGATATCATGGAATCCTTGCGAATAGCCTGGGTTAGCACAGTCCTCACGACAGATCTTAGCAACAGTGAGAGAAAAGTGTTCCCACATAAACAAAAAGAATGGACAACACCAGGTCACAGAGGTGGTGTCATTACTGAGCTACTCAAGAGAAACGTCTGGGCCAAAGTTCTGTGTAAACTGGCAGAAAAGGCAAAATCGATGCAAATGACTTGCAGGTCAAAAGTCAGAAACCCCGGCTGAGAGAGAGCACTACGTATCACTCACAGATAAGGATGCCCTCAGATGCGGGTGCTTTAGTTTCAGGAGCTCACCGCGGGCAGAAGGGACTAACCTGCTAACGTCACTCACATGTTAGCTGTGTGTCCGGCTCCATGAGCAGAGAAATGATTACATTTAACCATTCAAGGTTTGGTTAGAGTCACGCAACACACTGTGGGACAAAATGGTGAGGGCTGCTTTTCCCAATTTTTAACGCGCCTAAAAAAAATCACGTGAGACATGTTGTACAGGAATGGCTTTGGTGCCAGACGGTCCTGGCATTGAATTTCAGCCAGCCCCCGCAATCAGTTCATATAAACAAGGATATACGACTTATGTTTCCTAGCTTTGGTATTCATTCTGCGTAAAATGGAGTTGATGCCCACCTCATAGGGGCTTCATGAAGATTAAACATGATTACAGATTTAAAATGTGCTGCACGCCTCACACAGTGCTCGCTTCTCCTCCAGGGTCCAATATATTATGGTGTATATCTTCCCTTCCTCCTTACGATCATTCTCAGTCGTCCTTTGGTTAAAGGTAACAAACGCTAGATTCAACTCCAAAAATTAAAAAAGGCAATGAGGCCCAGCAGTGTTGGAGGGGCCAGGGATGTTCCGTTAGCACAATTCTGGACAGCAGACCTCAGGTTTACTCTGCGAAGAGGAGAACTATGACCCACCCAGCAAGAGAGGGGACCCTTAAGCAGTCCTCCTGGCTACCACGAAAGACAAGCGATCCATTACGGGAGCCTAGGGAGATGAGCCGGTGAACACACGGAGTGGGGATGCCCTTCTGGCTGCTTCCACATCTTCTTATCCTGGCAGAAGTTTTGGGGCCAGGAACTCTCCATTTTCCAGGGATGACTGAAGCCGTCATCCCAAGGAGAACCGAAGAGAATATATTTCTATCTAGATATAAATGAGGCATTTCCTATGTGACAGTCTGTCTTCCAGCTGCTTGAATTTATCCTGATGTTCAGTTGATGTGGCTCCTTTATATAGAAATTGTCAAGTGATGTTCCTTTCCTTCCTTTTCAATTTTTTAATCAAGTTCATGCACAAATACATGTACATTATGTACTCAAGTGTTTATATGATGTTTACAAGCCCAATTTAAAAACCCGAAGACAGTGGTATCTAACAGTGACTTAGGAAGCCAGAAATTGCTACAAGCACAATGTAAACACTTCAGTTGAATTTTCCAAAAAAACACCACCACTCGTAAGCAAATACTTTTTAAAGAATGAAAACCTCTGCTTACAGATTTTATTGATTCTTCTTATATTTAATGGAATAAAGAAAGTTCTATTGTCATAATCCGGTGGGTATAATTACAGCAGACATTTTATCATGTTGGCATTATGATTTAGCAGAATTTTAATGTTTAATTCTTAAATGTGCTCAAAAACACTGTTCAGAGTCCTCTGGGCAATAACAATATATGCTGCGGCTACGTGAGGAAAAAGAGAAAAGCTATTAGTGTTGAGGGTTGATGGCCATTTAAATCCTTCACACATCAGTGGAAGAACAGATTTCTTAGTACTGGAAAGCACACTGTCTACTTGCATATTATAGATTGCGATTAAATTTTCAAGTTTCACTGAAAACTTGTACAATTAAATATTTTTTGCAAATGTATCATCTTCATGAAGTAAGTAAAGCTTGTATTTTTTTTTCTGGTGATCTTTCTAATGGCCTTATTCTAGAACATTACATGGTATTGAGTTTTGAAATGGTAGCAAAGGACCAAGTCCCTCAAAAATCAATTCAACTGATTTCCATTCATGCAGATGTCTTAAGTTTTACCCTGGTTGATGTTCTTTCCAAGTAGACGAGAGTCAGACTGCAGACCAACTCTCTACATTCTGCCCAATCCTGCTTCCCACCCACATTTCCAAGACTTTCTCAGAATATTCCTGAACAAACTACAAGGTAACATCTAACCCGTCAAGTGATCTGTTTTCTTCTGTAAAATGTGAGCATTGCTATAATAAGATGAATTACATTAATGATAAACTTCCAACCGTAGGAACATATAATAACCATTTGAGACAAGACTAAATGTGAGACATTTATTGAATATAAAGCAGAGGTACTTAAAGCATTTAAAACTAGGAGAGATATGCCAGTTTCAAATAGACGCAGAAAGGGAAGAGAGAAGCAGGTCAAAGCACTTATCTATATCTCATAAGTAAGGGTAACTTACGGCCTGTCGTATACACAGTTGCAGGCAAGTCATGAGACCCCACTCTCAGTCTTATGATGCTTTGAGACCCTGACAAGTCAATTAATATCTTTTTTTAACATCTGTTGATTTATTTTGATAGAGAGAGCATATAGGCACACGGGGGGTGGGGTGGCGGCGAGCGAGAGAGAGAGAGAGAACATCCCAAGCAGGCTCCACATTCTCAGCACAGAGCCCGATGCGGGGCTTGATCTCATGAACTGGTGAGATAATGAGCCGGTATCAAGAGTTGGACACTTAACCAACTGAGCCACCCAGGCACCCCATCAATTAGTATCTTTGACGATTTACTACTCTATCTTGAAGACTTCAAAGTGTATACACACACACACACACACACACACACACACACACAGTTGTTTATTGAACTACTTTGTTGTCTCTGATGGGAAGTTCAACAGCCACCTCTAAATCAACATCTCCATTCAACCTGTCATTCTCCCCCAAGTGTGTAGGCTGACTTCGATTGCTATTTTTTAACGAGTGGCATTATTACTTACCTCTTCTGCGTCTCTCAGCCTCTTGGGAGATCTTAGACATCTCCTCATATTCCACTCCCATCCCTATTCTCCACCATTTACATTTGACTTGTGGCCAAGCCCCATAAATCTAATCCTACATTAATTTTCCAACCCATTTCTTCTTTTCCATTTAAAATGCCCCTGCTTGAGATTGGACCTCCAACACCCCTTGTCTGGATTGCTCTGATGAGTTTATAATAGATCTTCCTGCCTCCAATCCTGTTTCCCTCCATTTTTTTCTTCATATTGTTGTCATGTCACCTTGGAAAATGAAATCTATCCCCCACCCCTCTCCATCCCTTGCTTAAAATCCTTACTTGACTGGCTGCCCTTAGAATTCAGAATAGTATTTCAAGATAAAGCAAGGAATGTCCCATTCAACTTTGATTGAAATAAAGAATAGATTAATTGCATTTCCCTCACCTTTGAAATGCTAAGATCTCACTTGATCAACTTTAAGGATTATCTATCTTACAAACTCTCCCACCATCATGAAATTCCTCTGCCCGCATTCCTAGCACCAGGACATCTTAGACACTTGGCGTACAATGGAGAAGACAAAGACCAAAAGATTTATTGAGCCTTAGGAAAATTTTATGAAACCAAGAATGCTCTGGGAGCCATGGAAGGAGCTGCCCTGTCTCAAAGCACATTCCAGATGGAAACATTCACAAAGATTTTATAGGCGAACTCCAACCACATTGAGTGCATTTCCAGGGTCCTTTCTAGTCAGCCACCTTGTATCATTTTAACAACTCCTCTGTCACCATCAACAATTATCTTTATCAAAGAGGTGATAAAAGGGTTTTGATGTTTGTCCAAAATATTTCTCTTCTTGACATTTCAGATAGCATATATAAGCAAGGGCCGCCAGCCCTCCCAGTGTGTGTCCAGAGGACTCCAATTAGCTTGAACCCCTGTTTGCCTGGCACGAAGCATCTAAGAATCTACAACTGAAGATGACGCATTTAAGGAGACGAGAGGCAGACCTGTACAACTAGACAAATAAATAGATAAGGAATCCTCCCTGGGACAAAAAGATATGGAAAATGATACTGAGTAGGGCAGGAAAACTCAGATTCCTTTTACTCTATTTTATTCATTCATTTAATGAAGCATTATTCTTGCTGTAAGCCAGGAAGTTGCTAAGTTATCTGCAAATATCAAATCATGCAATCTTCCTCATAAGTCAATGGCCCGGTGCTATGAATATTTCTATTTTGCAAATGTGAAAATGGAGGCTCAAAGGGATTCTTACTTGAAACAAATTCACATGGCTAATAACTGACATGAACTACAGTATGTGGCCAGACGATCTGTGTTCCTGACAATTGTACCTTAAAAATATACACTAATGCAGATTGCCTGTCCAAGGCAAACATATCTCTGCTCAACATTTCTGTCTCACTTATGACACCAAATGTGACTTTTCCACACCAGTCTGTTCTCCAGTTCTCCAAGGGCACCAGCTGGGCATCCTACAATTTAATTCAATTTTGACTCTAACTACCACAAGTTAACATGGAGTCCAAAGGTTAAGGGCTCAGTTCCTCAAAACTGCCTTCCTCTTCAGATGCGAATCACAAATAGTGGGTTACCAAGTTACCCACCCTTTTGTCTGACTTGGCTACAAACTGGGGATCACCATCACCCCTTCCCTCAAGCTCAATAATTTCCTATGATAGCATAGAACTCAGGGAAACATTTTACTTACTGTTCCCAGTTTAATATAAAGGATGTCATAAAGGATACAAATGAATAAGCATTTGAAGAGGCACACAGAGCAAAGTCCAGAAGCAACCCGAACACAGGAGCTCCTGTGTTGGTTATGCCACCCTCCTGGCACATGGATGCACCCAACAACCCAGAAAGCTCTCCAGGCTCCCTTATGTAGGGTTTTCATGAAGGTTCCATCATGTTGGCATGACTGATTAAATCATTGGCCACTAGTGATTAACTCAATCCTCAGCCTCCCTCCTCTCCCTGGAGATTGGAGGGTGGAGCTGAAAATTCCAACCCTCCAATTACATAGTTGGTTCCTCTGGAAACCAGCCCCCATCCTGAAGCTGTCGGGAGCATCTAGCCAGTCATCTCAGTAACATCCACACATGTCTGGTTGAAAGGGGCTTATTAGGGAAAACAAAAAGATGCCCCTATCACCCCTATAACTCAGGAAGTTACAATTCTGGTGCCAGGAACTGGAGGCAAAGACCAAATATATACAGATCTTCCTCAACTTACAGAGGTTATGTCCTGATAAACCCATCCTGAGTTGAAAATATCTTAGGTCAAAATGCATTTACTAAAACATCTAACCCAGTGAACATCGTAGCTTGGTCTAGCCTACCTTGAAACTGCTTAGAACACATACTTCCATTAGCCTCCAGTTGGGCAAAATCATCTAACTTTAAGCTTACTTTATGATAAAGTGTTGAACATCTCATGTAATTTATTGAGTACTGTGCTGAAAGAGGGAAACAGAATCGGTTGCACGGGTGGAGAATGATCCTAAGTGTCTTGGGTGTTTACTCTTGTGATTGTTTGGCTGCCTGCAGACTGGGACTGCAACCACCTAGCATAAGAGAATATAAGATCGCATGCCACTAGCCAAAAAGATCCAAATTCAAAGTAGAGTTTCTACTGAATGCCTATCACTTTTGTACCCACTGTAATGTCAAAACTGTTTAACTAGAACCCTCGTAGGTTGGGGATCATCTGTATTTCTTATTATATAATATTATACTTGGACATTATTTTCAGCTCCTATATTAACCCCCCCTAACTCCAAACATTGGGAAGTCCAGGCGTTTCCCACCTGTCTTAGGTCTGGTTCCCCATGGCAGGAATAAAAGAAACCTCCACAGAAGTGGATCTGGGGGTCCGGGCGCGAGGCAGAGCTCAGATTACAAACCTTTCCTATACGCATGGGTCATCACAGCTTGGTCGGACCAGCCCCGCTGATGAGGCACAGGCTGATGGCTAAATACCTGATGACATTTTATTTGTTGGTAAGTCATTTGTTTGAAAGGAAGATTGCCATTTCAAACCTACAACCTGTTTTTCAACATATTCGGTTGGCATCCCAGTGGGTAAGTCCAGGATGAGAAGGATGCCCACGTGAGGAGGAGAGTGAATGGTTACACATCAGGTCTCGAGCAGCCAGAGTCGCAACAAAGATGCGTGCTGATCCAGGGGTTGTCAAGAACCCAGGGACCTGCAGGGGAGCTCTGCTGAGCCCGGAAGCTGCTGCTTCAAGACACACGACAGAGACAAGACTTAGCGGGCTCATCAAAGGACAAAGAGAAGGCAGCTGAGGCCAGAGATACCAACAAAGGCTGTCCTAAAGGCGGGAGGACTCCCACGTTACTCACATAATAGAGACCACAAGGCACAGTCTTTATCTGGAAACTGGGAAATCTTGCCAACCTTGCGCCAGGGCCAAGAGCAGCAGCAGCAGCCAAAGGGAGCCCAAGACTGCTCGCGATCCTCGCACAGTTCACAGGAAAGAAAACCACAAAGGAAGCAATAGTTCCGTTTCAGTGTAGCTTAATGGACTTGCTGCAACCCCTTGCTGCAAAAGTAATTTTTATGGCGACGTCTGTCCAATCCACATACTCACCTAGACACGCACATTTTTATCTCAATTATTAACAATTCTCTGTTCATTTGACTGACGCTCTCCAAATGGGAAAGAAAATTCATCTAATTACAGCTTAAGTCCCAATGCATTGTTATTCAAGCAAAGAATGTGACAGATTTTAAAAGTTTGGTTTTAGATTGGAAGGGCTAGGATCAAGAAAGAACAGAGTAAATGACTAAAAATGTGTTACATATAGTCATTTTAGGTACAGTTATATTAGTTTCTGAAGAAGCAGTTTCTGTATCATTCTTCTTTTAAATGTTTATTGAGAGAGAGAGAAAGTGTTCACCCGCACACACGTGGGGGGTGGGGGTTGGGGGTGGGGCGAGAGAGAGAGGGAGACAGAGAATCCCAAGCAGGCTCCGTGAGATCGTGACCTGAGTGGAAATCAAGGGTCGGACGTTTAATTATATAATATTATTATAATATAAATTATATATATATATGTATATATATATGTAATTTACTGTCAAATTGCTTTCCACACAACACCCAGGGCTCGTCCCAACAGGTGCCCTCCTCAATGCCCATCACCCACTTTCCCCTCTCCTCAACCCTCCCATCAACTCTCAGTTTGTTCTCAGTATTTAACAGTGTCTTATGGTTTGCCTCCCTCCCTCTCTGTAACTTCTTCCCCCACTTCCCTGCCCCCATGGTCTTCTGTTAAGTTTCTCAGGATCCACATATGAGTGAAAACATATGGTATGTATCACTTTTCTGAATGAAATTACGTACTGGCATTTGACCATGATCGCCTCCACTGGCAAGTGTATTGTTATCAAAGGATAGTGGGCAGAATAACAGACTGGGCCCTGATGGTTAGCTGGGACCAATGATTGTTAAAGTGGCCGAGTCCTACTGTGTTCTCCTCATTGTCTTATTCATTCATTCATTCAACAAATGGTTGTCCTATTATATGCAAGACACTGTGTGACACGTAGTAGGAGATAGAGAAAAAAACAAAAGATTAAATTTACTTTTTAGAAAGTCTATTCATGAACTTCAGTCCTAAGCCACTGCAAAGATACGACAGAATATAATATGATTTCACGCTATGAATACTATTAACCCACAGGATTATTTGAGAGTTCTTTCAGCTTTGTGCAATTATTACTTGCAGATAACTCAGTTGGAAAAACTTATTACTTTAACCCCAGAACTAAAAATTAGGCCCAATGAGATAATTTGCACATAAAAATCAATCTTCATTTTGCTTCTTCTAGCAACCCTTAAACAGTTAATAGCACATATTATAACAATGAGTACATGATGTTTGACAATCTGGTTTTGTTTTCTTGTACTTATTATTTAACACATGCTATTAATTCTCTCAAGGGTATGAGAATATGCTCATCACTAATGAATAAGTAATATTCAAATAAAATTAACTACATTTTTCGGATTCTCCTCAACTATTTCCTATCCTATTTATCCCCAAAGAGAGTAAATAATAACCAAATAAGGCTCGCGAATGTGTTTTCCAATATCCGTACTCTAGTCATTTGGGATTGCAGTCTTTATTAGGGTAAGATGTTAATTTGTTAACTTCAAAAACAGTAAGGCAAAGCCATGCAGCTCTTAGTGGAAAAGTTAATTCTAACACAGAACAAATTAGCACTCTTAAGCAAAGCAGCCTGGAGAAGGTTCTAAGCGTTTGTAGGAAAAGGACCCACTGGTGCAAAGGGAGAAAAAGGCGACAGAAGATAAAACCTAGATTGGCTCAGGGCACCTGGGTGGCTCACTCAATTAAGCGTCTGACTTCGGCTCAGGTCATGATCTCACAGTTCGTGCCCCGTGTTGGGCTCTGTGCAGATGGCTTGGAGCCTGGAGCCTGCTTTGCATTCTCTCTGTGTCTCTCTCTGCCCCTCCCAGACTTGTGTGCATGCACACACCCACTCTCTCTCTCTCTTTCAAAAATAAATAAACATTAAAATAAAAAAAAAAAAAAAAACTAGACTGACTCAACATTTTGCTTGGGAGTGGATGCTCTTGTAAGATGTGCACAGGCCCAGCCTGGTTTGCCTAAGTTATTTCCGGTAGCATTTAATCTTGTCAAGTTTCCTTTTGAAAGTTGAACACTTGACATCTACAGCAGTAAGAGTGACAGAAATTCAGTCAGCATTTTTGTTTAACTCCTAATGATGTTCTTTTCTTTTCACTGTATTTCACTCGTTTGCTGGAGAAAATTCTATTTTATGTAAAAAAGCAGCATGCTGAGCCTTTTAGGGAAAGTATGTAAGAATATTGTTTGTTGCCAGTCACAGTATGCTTTTTATAGGAGGATATAAACTCGTCCTTCTGTCCATGGAGTGGAACAAGAGAAATAGCTTTACTGCATAATTTATTTCTTTGGCACACGCTCTCAACAGTGACTGTGTCACTGCTATCCAGCAGACACATGAGTAGTTTCCTTAGAGTTTTGTTATCCTTCGGATCATTAAGCAATTCAGTCAGCATTCTCCCTGGGCAACAGAATATCATGTGAGCATCTGAGTTGGGTTTGTGAACATACCAATGACTCATTAAAAAGGGCAATTCAAAAGTATAATTTAAACACTGCTGAATGTTTATTTATTGAAGTGAACACCAGACGTGTGTCTGCAGCACCGTGGGGCGGGACAGGATTCATCACAACTACATCAACTGTGTGGTCTTTTGGAAAACAACGTATTTAACCGCAAATCACCTGGAAGTTTGCAGTCTGTGCGTTCCATTCAACTGAACTCTTTCAACTCTGTCCACAATGATCGATTAGAGACTAGTCAACGCCGATACCAGTAAATCACCCACATGTCAAAGCATACATAAGGAACACAAGTTGTAAGTCTTCTGTGCTAAACGTTCTGACAGATATCTCAAATGCTGAGGACTTTGGAAGGATGCTCAGGGAAGAGTTGAAATACACCACCTATTCTAACAGGAACTGGCCTGGATGCTCTGTGTGTGCTAACACTACAATCCTAACAACGTTCCGGAAAAGTACTTTTAGTCCTACGTTAGAGATGAAGACGACGACAACAACGACAACAACAACAACAACAACAACAGCAAACTGAGTCAGAAGATCAGGAATGACATGTGCACTGAAAACCAAGGAATTAGATTAGAATTCAAGCCATAATTGGGGCGCCCGGGTGGCTCAGTCGGTTAAGTATCTGGCTCTTGATTTCAGCTCAGGTCACGATCTCAATGGTTTGTGGGATTGAGCTCTGTGCTGACAGCATGGCGCTTGCTTGGGATTTCTCTCTCCCTCTCTTTCTGCCCCTCCCCGCACACTCTCTCCTTCTCTCTCTTTCAAAAGAAATAAGCATTAAAACAAACAAACAAAAAACCCCGCAAGAATCCAAGCCTGAATTTATTTCACTCAAAACCTTATTTCTATGCTGTCTCTCATTTGAGTATAGTAAGTGTGTCTTTTTTTTTTTTTAATGCCTTTAAAATCCAGAGCCTAGAGCCTAGACAGAAAAGGATTCCTCTTTTCTTACTAAGTACTAAAGAGCCCTTGGAATCCAGTTCTCTAACTTAATAGCCTCTTAGCAGATTGTTATAAACCTTCACCTTTATGAATCATTTATACCGTAGGGCGCCATCAGGTTTTAGACGTAGCTCATTTATTATTCTTTTCGTTCAATAATTATTGGGAACCTACTATGTGCTAAACATGATGCCAGGCCTTGGGAGATGGATAGGGTCCCTGGCTTCATTAGGCTAATCATTAAGAAAAATACAAAAATTTGAACTTGTGGCTCTCACCTTGCAGACAATCAACCATGGAATGATAAAACAACAATATTTTTTTCCTAACAAAAGCAAAACAACCCCCACCTAAACAGCAATCAGGAGTAGACTTCCTAAATAAGGCCCCCAAAGCTTGAAACCATGAAAGAGAAGGATTGAGTTTTTTGACTTGGTACGAGCTAAAAATATCTATGTGGGGAAAAAAAAAAAACCATAAAAATTACATGACACGTGCAAAACCAGGAAAGATATTTCTAACTTACGTTAGAAAAATGATTTAAAAAATGATAGAGAATGGGGCAAAGGACAGAAAGAGCTATTTCAAAAAGCGAATTTAAAATGCCAGTAAAAAAAATAAATAACAAAATAAAATGCCAGCAAACTCATGAGACTGCGTCTTACTTCCACAGCAAGCAAGGACGGGGCAATGAAGTCAGTGACTCTATCAGCATGGATGGGGTCTGAGACCCCTGCTCTAGACCAGGGCCTTCATTTGGGCATCGTGTTGCCATTGTTTTCTTTCGGATCCACACTGGAGGGTCCACCTCACTGACAGGGTTTTTTTTTTTTTTTTTTTGTAGCTCCTGAAAACCGAGGCACTGTTTTGTCCCTACAGGTAAGTTCTGGAGGGAGCAGACACTGAGCGGTGGGCCCCATCTTTCTCTCTGCTGATCAACTTACAACGCTCACCTCTGGGTGTTCCTTTCTGCAACCGTATGTGGGTAGAGACTCGGCAAATGGAAGCACGTAACGGCGCACATACCAAAATATCTTCCAAGCTCAGAAGGTGCCTCTCCTCTTGCTCACCCAGGCCTGAATTTCCAGGTCACAGGACTTAAATGTAAACACCACCATGCAAGTCAACATTCTTTAAGGTTACCGAAGAGGAACTATGTCGAACTTTTAACAACTTTTCAAAGCTGTTGGCGTACGTTTTCCGCAGAGCGGAAATCCATGTTACGCATCACCTTCGTTGGCGTTCCAGTCTCAGGCACTGTCAACTCATCGCGAGAAACAGTTGTACTTATCACAGTCTGGGGTCACACAATCTGAACAACTACTCACTATATTATGATCGTTGCAGCCGGAGGGGGTAAAGCCTTCTGTCAATTTATCTGCTACCCAAATGTTCAAAGTTGTAATTAATTAGGAGCAAAAGTAGGAAAAATACATCTCAAAGATAAATCTAGTCACTGAGTAGTTCAGCACGCCTTCTAATTTTCACATTTCTATAGCAACTGCCAAATTCATGCCTCTCTACCAATTTGGAAACAGAAGAAATCATAGAAGGGGATTTTAAAAACCAGGCAGCAAGCCGGAAAAGGCTATCTTCCATGTGCATATTTATCGTCATGCGCCAAAAAGCTTCTACGACACTGCTGGACTCAAGAGTGTTAGAAAGCCCCAGACTCCTATCTGTGGAGCTTCATTTTACTGAGCCACCGGGAGAAGACAGAGCACAGGCCATCCTGTCCTCACTGGCCCAGAACTCACCAGAAGTTCAACATCAGTCAAAGAATCCTGGTGCTTTATATCAAAAAGGCCAAACTCTGATGTTCCCATCCCTCTGTCCTCCCCATACCATTTCATTAAACCACCCTATATTTGGGTACTCAGGTACAACCCCCTTGGAAATCTTTTTTTAGGGGAGAGAGAGAGATAGAGGGAGGGAGGGAGGGAGAGGGGGGGTGCAGAGAGAGAGATGGAGACACAAAATCGGAAACAGACTCCGGGCTCTGAACTGTCAACAGAGCCTGACGTGGGGCTTGAACTCAGGAACCGTGAGATCACGACCTGAGCTGAAGTCAGAGGCTCAACCAACTGAGCCACCCAGGCGCCCTAGGAAATCTTTTTTAAAAAAAATGTGTATTTATTTTGAGACAGGTGGGGGGGAGGGTCAGATAAAGGGGGACAGAGAGAATCCTTAGCAGGCTCAGTGTTGTCAGGGCAGAGCCCGACATGGGGCTTGATCCTACAAACCGCGAGATCACGACCTGAGCCGAAATCGAGAGAGCCGAAACCGCCTGCGTCACCCAGGGACCCCTCCCTTGGAAATCCACCTTAATCTCTTTCCTCCCTCCTTGTATTCAGCCTATCCATAGGTCTTGCCTGTATAATGCCTCCTAAAAAAATCCACATACAAACATTTCTCACTACCTTCCTTCCAAGCAGCCTATGTGAAGTTGCCAATTATTACCACAGCCTGTGTAACGGGAGTCATCCCTTCCAGTGTTTCCCCCCTAGACAAGCCATCTCAAAAGAGGTTTTTTTTGTTGTTTTTTTTAATTTTTATTTTTATTTTTATTTTTTTTTCAACGTTTTTTTATTTATTTTTGGGACAGAAAGAGACAGAGCATGAACGGGGGAGGGGCAGAGAGAGAGGGAGACACAGAATCGGAAACAGGCTCCAGGCTCCGAGCCATCAGCCCAGAGCCTGACGCGGGGCTCGAACTCACGGACCGTGAGATCGTGACCTGGCTGAAGTCGGACGCTTAACCGACTGCACCACCCAGGCGCCCCTCGAAAGAGGTTTTAACAGCAAAAACTAGGTATCATCCTCCTCTCTGAAACCATGCAATGGATTCTCATCTCCTGGTGGCCCCTGTGGGTTTTCCCTGAACTCAGTTCTCTTTCCTTTTCTCAGGATGGATCACACACATGGGCTTTCTAATGAGTCTTTAAGCCTAGCTTCTTTGCAGCCTACCACTTCTGCACCCTTACCACTGCCCAGAATACACTCTTCCCAAATACTCAGGAGATGCGCTTCCTTTCATCACACAGATCTCCGTTCACATCTGTGTCCCTTTAAACGAACTTTCTCTCCTTATCCTGGTTAAATCCCTCTCCTTCCTCAGTCCCGTTTTCGTTCTAGCACGTGGCCCTACTTCAATTACCTTATTGTTGCCACTTATCTTTTCGTTGCTGGTCTCTCTCACGCTAGAATGAAGCCTCCGTGGCAGGAGGGCCTCCTCTGGCTTCTTCCGTGGCTGTATTCCACCTCCCCGACATGCATGGGATATACTTGGTCCTTGAGAAGTACTGATGAAGTCAGCGATGCTCTCGATTTGACACATGAGACATCACAGCCTCATGGAATGTACAAAAATCGAAGTCTTGCTCCTAACAAATACAGAATGGAAACCCAGATTCCCTGACTCCTGTTCCAGGGCTCTGGCGGTCAACCAGACTGGCTTTCTTATCACTCGACTCATACGAGCATTCCCATTTTTGGAGCGTTCTCATAGAGGTCTCATGAGATTTCGACACATCTCAGGGGAGGGTGATTCTCTGCATCCTTCCTGAAATCTGTGAATTCACGAGCCCAGAGCCTCCTTGATCCATCCTGTTAAAAACCCCAACAATGAAGACAAGAGCCTAAGAGCAGAATTCAGTAATACAGAGATGAAGGCATCGGGGTCTGAACTCCTGGTCCCGAGGTACCCAAATTCAAATCTGTCCACCTTGGACTTCCTAATCGTGTAAATAAAAAAGTATTTTGTTCCCTCCTAATCTGTGTTTTGGAATCCGTTGCTTGCAGTCAAAGAATTTTGACCATGTATTTAACTTTGTAAATAGGAGGACACCGTACATAAAAAGAATACCATATTTTGGAAGAGTCCGGGGTGCCTGGGTGGCTCAGTCGGCTGAGCGTCCGACTTCGGCTCAGGTCGTGATCTCGCAGTTCAAGCCCCGCGTCAGGCTCTGTGCTGACAGCTCAGAGCCTGGAGCCTGCTTCAGATTCTGTGTCTCCCTCTCCCTCTGCCCCTTCCCCACTCATACTCTGCCTTTCTCTGTCCCTCAAAAATGAATAAATGTTAAAAAGAAATTAAAAAAACATATTTTGGAAGATTAAAATGTTTATCATCTCAGTGAAATTCTATCTGGTATGATTTATAGTGATACAATAGGTCTTCAGTCCTTGGCATGTGTTTCCAGGTGGTTTTATTCTATTCAACTTAGTGACTGACTGTTTGAGACACTTCTTCATTCATTGGAAATTCCCAGGCTGAAATCAACCCTGATAAATTAGTAATATCTGTGTGATCATTATATTTACAAGGAATATACAGTTTATTTTACTGACCACAGGAAAAGATGAAACAACAGAAACATGCTAAATGCATGTGGTCCCTGATCTAAATACTCTTGTCAAGAAGATATTTTCATAGTCATAGGACTCAGGAAAGGTGATCTTCAATTTCATTCTAAGAGACAAGGCTCAATTTCATCAAAAAAAAATAATTGTAAATCCTGATAATAAATCTCCCAGAAGAGTTTTCTTATTCAATACTTCAAGGCAACTAGTGTTCTGCCCTCAATTTTATTTTTATTGTTTTTGAATGATTAATATACAGGCATTGACTAATAATTTCTTTTGCAGAATTGAATTGCAATGTTATTGATGGGTTTGGAAATGGGACCTGAAGATATATTATCATAACTATAGAGCTTAAAACATTAAGCCAATGGGGTCAAAAAAAAAAAACATTTAAGTAAATCTAAAGCTGAACTTCAAAATAAAAATTATGTATGACTATTTTGACAACAGATGACAAATCCTTATTGGCAGTGGTGCTCAGACATTTATAAAAGTCTCATCCAACTGGAAAACTAGAAGGGATATAAACTACAACCAGATCTTCTTTTATGTGCTCTCTATTTTCCAAACAAATCGGGTGTGAGGCAAATGATGGGAGTAATGTTGCTTCTCATAAGAGATTGATTTTAAATGGATTTTCTGGTACGATTCCAAAGACGAAGTGCACACCGCCAAGACTTAGGGAGACTCCAAGCACCTCGGGCTCCAAAAGGATTCTTGAGCTCTCTGGCCTTAAGCCAAATGATGTGTCAAAGAATAATCAAGATTACATTAGAGCTTTTCCTAAAGTGAAGATAACATTCAAAGTTGGGATGACCGATGTCTCTTCGGAGAAGTTCATTAGGATTTTATGTGATGGGTGCGGGGGACACAGTTTTTCATTAAAAAGAACGGGCGGTCAAGAGTCTATTTCCCCTAGGCATCAGACAATACACCATTGAAAGTGAGAACAATGTAATTAATAATGATATTAAGAATGCGTCACAATGGTGTCACCTGTGCCCCTTTATCCCATAGAGAGGCTATTACAGCAGAGAGGCAAGGGCACACGATATCTTAAACAGGTACTTGAAAGAATACCACCATAAATTCAGCCCCATACTTTTCTTCCCCCAAATCCTCAGCTGTAATCAAGCAGAACATATTCAAAAACCAAGGTCATCTCATGGGTGCAATACCAGTTCAGGAGCCAACAATCTGAATCCCAGTTCCTGATACTCTGCAACTAACTTACATTACTGCTAGGGCTCAACTTTTTTCTCTGTAAAATAAGAACGCTGAGGAGATGATTTTTACTCTCCTTTATGTTCTAAGAGTGGCCTGATTCTATAACATAACTGTAAAAACATTTACTAGAGAGAGATTTTGTTCTAGAATATAGACAGACAAGCAAATCGAAATAATCTAACAAGATGTAAAGATTTAAAACCAAAAGAACTGAGTTGTTCTCAGATCTGTGAGCTTTAGGCTTTGGCTGGGGAAGGGGGCGTTTCTCAGACCTGCCTCCATACTTCCCTGTCTTACTATTTTTTAGCCCATCTGAGGAACAAAAAAGTAATCATAGCCTAAAATCCTGACTTGTCAAAATTCTTAAACTGAACTGAAAGATGGCTTTCATTTTGACGTAGCACCACTGTATACTGGCATAAAAGTATTGTGTTTGTTCATTTTTATGTAGTGATGTTGAAGGATGCGTTAGCTTTGGGCAGATTGCTTTTTTCATTAATTATCATCTATGATCTACTTCAGATAAATTAACGCAGAGTAGAGGAAATCTGGGCCAGTCACTAAATATTTATAAATAAACTTGAAAAAATCCTGCCACTGCAGAGGATGGAACTTCAAAGAAGAATAAGATATTTCAACACTCTCAAAATGTGTTTCTTGTTAATCACAGAAAGAAGAACTATAGTAGCTTTCCAGCATAAGTACCCGATGGGCACTACCCTAACCAGATGGTCAAAGTTAACATCTCCAATAATGAAACAAATTGACTTTATTTCCTTCTCACACAGAGAAAAACACATCACTTCTGTGGTGTTCCTGCCCAGAATGCATAATGTGAATCTAATCATGGGGAAACATCAGGCACATTCAAATGACCCGCCCGTACACATCCCAAATTTCAAAGTCATAAAAAACAATGAAAAGCTGAGGCACTGTTGTAGACTGACAGATAATAAATAGACACAACTAAATGGAATGCGTGACCCTGAATTAGATCGTGGAGTGAGAATAAAAAAAGAACACCTTAAGGACATTCTGGAGGCACATGGTGAAATCAGACGATAGACTAAGGATTAAATAACACTGCGTCAGTGGTTAATTTCTTTTTTTGAAAATTTTTATATGTTTATTTATTTTTAGAGAGAGCAGAGTGTGAGCAGTGGAGGGGCAGAGAGAGAGGGAGACACAGAATCCGAGGCAGGCTCCAGGCTCTGAGCTGTCAGCACAGAGCCCCACACAGGGCTTGAATTCACGAACCGTGAGATCATGACCTGAGTTGAAGTCGGACACTTAACTGACTGAGCCACCCAGGTGCCCCAAGAGTCAATTTCTTGACATACACACTCACAGTGGTTATTTGACACAATATACTTGTATTTATAAAATACACAGATAAAAGGGCATATTTACAACTTGCTCTCTACTAAGTGGCCAAATGAAATGTGTGTGCTGTGTCAAGACAGAGAAACACACACACACACACACACACACACACACACACACACACACACACACACACAGAGTGGGGGTGGGGAATGATGAGGCAAAGGAAACAAAATATTAACAATTAGTGAATTCGGCTACAGTAGTTCCTTGCATCATTCTTACGTCTTTAATTTTCATACCTTTTACACCTTTCTGCACTTAAACATTTACTAGAACAACCATTAAAGCTCTTTTCTAGAGAAAAGTAGCAAAGCAATTTTGGTCACTGCGATGCACTTTAAGGAGCTAAATGCCTTCTCCACCAAAAACAAACCCGCTAAACTAAAGGAAAGGGCTCAACCTTTCTCAATAATATTCACAATTTAGAAAAAGATGCTACAATATTGAGTACAAAATCAGCTCGAGGCTGTCTCAGAAAGGCAATTTAAGTGGGGAGAAACATTTTAGGCATAAACAAACATTTAGGCTACTTTATCAGAAAATAAAAGTAAGTCTCCATAGTGAATCAAGACAAAGATTTAAATCCCGGGGGGGATCTCTTCTCACCCCCCCTTCTTCTCACTCCCTTTCTCACACCCCTCACGCCCATCTTCTGCCGCACTGTCCCAAATGCAGCACAACTCAGTTCTGGGTGTAAAAGTAAGTATTCAATCAACTGGACGTGACCGCAATCACCGGACTCTTAAGCGAAAAAGCACGTGACTGAACATGAGCTAGCTATAGGTAGACGTAGCAAGGAAATTAGTCTTCAAAAAATAAAGACCACACCTACCCACCCCCAACACGTGTAACTACATGTAGCCTTGAAAATAGCTGCCATCCTACGATAGTATCTCTGACAGGCTGAACAACATGTAGAATTTGGGATTTAGGGAACGTCGCCTTTGGCGATGTATCTAAATTTGTGGACGTCAGATTGCTCTTCTGTTAAATTTGGGTAATAATATTTAACTTGGAGAATTACAATAGAGGAGAAAAGCCTACAGCTCCTGGACCACGTGCCAGCATTCTGCTTACCAATACACACAGAATATCTCATTTAACGTCGTTAACATCCCTATCAGACTGGTTCAGTTATGATGTTCCATTTTACAAGTGAGTTGAGTAACCTGTCCAAGGTCACAACTCTGGTAAGAAGCAAAGCGGAGTGTCAAACCCCAACTTAGATGGCTCCAAATAGTCAACAAAGACTGGTGGTTAGGATGCACCACGTACAGAGCTGTGCTCCCTGGGTCTGGAGGCTCGCTCTAGCACCTGGCAATGCCACCACATTGGCCAAGTCATTTCAGTTCCCTGTGCCTTTCTTTCTTCAAAGTTGCAATCATAGTAGCAGCAACGTGCTGATGAAGAGTAAAAAATATTATTCACTGATGATGCATTAATTCATATATTAAAGAGAGGCTTTATACTGACAAATATCAGATGGAAATGACGGTAAGGTTCATGGATTTTACTAAAGACAGCAGAATTACATGAAAGTCTGTTAACCATGATAAATACATTGTGTGTGTATGTGTGTGTAAAATAGGCTCTTAGATCCTGCTAGGCTCTGCTCCAAACATGATTATACCTACACATATATATTACTATATATATTCGTTTGGCATTAGAAATACAGTGGTGTTTCGCAAGAGCTGGCATGATCTAAGAACCTCAATGGAGTTATCTATTGTTATATGTAAAAGATAGGGTAGCTTATCAATAAATGGTATCACTTGTAATAAATTCAACTGAGAAAAAGTGCCTAATTTTTATTTAAGTTGCGGAAGCCTGAAAAAAAAAAACCCCTGCAGCTATGAAGATAATATTACGCAGATTTACATTATTCCAGGGCATTAACTTAACATCTACTAAATTAAATGCAGCAGTGCCAACACACGAGACGGAGTCTGTGATTAAATAAAAGGCACAATAGACAGTAACTGTTTTTGAATGTCTTGTGATGCTTTTAAAGCTCTTTAGATGTACCCAGCCACAGGACACTAATTTTAAATGATCAACTCTTATAGAGTAATTGGAGTATAGTCTTAACTCATTTAATATTACTTACAGAGCTGACGGCTTCCGTGTCAGCTAAGCATACAGGTTTTTATGGAGCTATTTTGTACATACTTTGGAGTTTTCTTTTTAATGCCTCTATATAATTATAATTAGCTCAGGAGGCCCAGTAACACTTTGAGATAATTGTGCATAAATTAATTGCTAAAGGGCACAATTAACTTTTTATTAACGTTTGCAATAATAAACATTCAACTCGGTTTCTAATATTTCATAAATTATATTCCATATTTTAATTGCTCCTATAGCAAGTTTTATTACTTAATGTCCTTGAATATTTGCCTTGGGGACCAAAGCAAGCACTCCAACATGCTTAATCCCAAAGAAAACCTGCGTTCAATTAGACAGTAGGAGTCAAGCAAGCACTGAATGAAATCCCCCTCTGCTGTAAGAAAGAGTAAGAAAGAGGCATTCCTTCGCAGGAAACTTCTCTATGGGAAGATAAGCCAACGATAAGAGTAATGCTTTCATAAAATAATGCAACTGACCTCTTTAAGGAAACTGGGCTTTTTTAACCACAGAAATTAAGCATCACCCTGAGCCACCCAGGCGCCACGTTACAATTCAGTGCGTTCAATCACGAATCAGGTTCACCAATGGTGTGGTAGGCTTGTTCCTTCTCAGGACTCACAGTGGAAACCATGCATTCCGACTCTGAGTAAGCCTCCCACCCCCATAGAGAAAAAACAATACTTAATTTCTCAAAGAGGCATCCTCCAATCTCTCCGCTTTGGGGTTACAAATCTGGCTCCAGAATACTGGGAGCCAAGCCCGAGGAGAGAGATGGGATCCCCACGTGTACTTAGCGGACATTCACACGATCCAGTGATTTTCAGTAAAGTTCCTTCACCTCACTGACCCTCATTTCCACCTGATGTTTTATGACCAAAAGCTTCTCTTGAATGTCGTTATTAAATATCCCCGTGACCAGGAAGCACTTATATGATTGGCTGATTTAAGGATGGACTCTATTTTTGACATCTGGAACCACTCCCCCCAAAGCTTCTGTTTTAAGGTCTCTTGAAAGCTTTGTTACTCCACAGTTGATGAACAGAGGAGCCTTCAAATATAAAAAAGTCTGTGGGCTTTCCTCAGAACCAGAACAGAAGGATTCATGGAGAACCTTACTCTACGCACAGCCTGGGCTTAGAGTAGCCCTCACAGGCAAGAAAGAGAAGCTGGATCCTCTGGAGGTCACAGAGAGGAAGACAAGAGTGGGACCAGGCCAGCCTCTGACATGCCCTTGAAGTCAAGCAGTAGAAACATGGAGTAGGCTCCACCACTTACGGTCAGGCTAAGGGATGCTCTGTAGCTACCAAATGGCGGTCTTTGGCAAGTCTCCTCGTTCCATTATATATTTAAGTGTGTGTGTGTGGGGGGGGAGCAAATATAGAAAAGTGTGTATTTGTGAAAAGATTTCCATTACATACTCTGTAATTGAAAAGGCAAATTGCAAAACTTGATCATGTATTTTGATTTCATTTTGTGTTAGAAAATAGTTTGATTAGGGGCGCCTGGGTGGCTCAGTTGGTTGAACATCTGACGTGTGATTTTGACTCAGGTCATGATCCCAGGGCTGTGGGATCGAGCCCCAAGTTGGGCTCTGCACTGGGCATGCAGCCTGCTTGAGATTCATTCATTCATTCATTCATTCATTCTCTCTCTCTCTCCTACTCTCTCGCATGCTCTCTCAGAAAAAAGAGAGAGAGAGAGAGAGAGATAAAAGAAAGAAAACAGTTCAATTATGTGTACGCATATGTGTTTTTAAATGCCAAAGAAATATCTTGACTCTCAGGAGAGGAGCTGGAGTTGCGGGAAGATAAGGCAATGGAAGCTTTTTGGTTATTACTGAATTATTTTACTTTATTTTTACTTACATTATTTTACTTTATCCTTCAAAACCATTTTTGTCTAAGAGAAATATAATGGAAGCCACATATAGGAATTAAAACAAAATTTTTTTAAGTTTATTTATTTTGAGAGAGACAGAGACTGAATGGGGGAGGGGCAGAGAGAGAGGGAGAGAGAGAGAGAATCCCAAACAGGCTCCATGCTGCCAGCACAGAGCCAGACACGGGGCTTGAACTCATGAAACCATAAGATCATGACCTGAGCTGAAACCAAGAGGTGGGCTCTCAACCACCTGAGCCACACAGATGCCCCTAAATTATAATAGTCACATCAAAAAAAAAAGAAAAATGTATCCTAATATCTATCATTTAACCTAATATATCAAAAGTATTATCATGTCAGTATACAGTCAATACAGAAGTACTGAGATGTTGTACATCCTCTTCATGCAAAATTTCTGAAACCCATTGTGTATTTTACACTTACAGCAGATCTCAGTGTGAACTAGCAACATTTTCAGCATGCAACAGCATCATATGGTTAGTATCTACCAAACTGAACAATGCAGTTTCATACTACTTAAGTTATTACAGTGAGCACTTTTACAAAAAATAGTAATAAAATCATATACTGCAAATGGCTATGTCCAGGTAAAATAGCTAAATTTCCTAACTACCCTATTTCTTTATATTGCTAAGAATATATCTGAAAAGCAGATCACTTTCTCATTATGTCATTAAGTTAATCAAAGCAGATCACCTTCTCTTCAAGGTCTTGTGAAACAGAACAAAGAAAAACTTCATTTAAAACAGAGTTGGGAGGGCGCCTGGGTGGCTCAGTCGGTTGAGACGTTGAACGTGAGACTTCCCATCAGTCATGACCTCATGGTTTGAGCTTCCCCCAAAGTCCTCAGGCTCTGTGCTGACTGCTCAGAGCCTGGAGCCTGTTTCAGATTCTGTGTCTCCCTCTCTTTCTGCCCCTCCCCTACTCTCTCTCTCAAAAATAAATAAACATTAAAAAAAAAAAAACTAAAACACAGTTGGGAGGCCAGAGGGGAAAGCTGCCATGACCCACCAACCGTCACCAACCCCACCAACCGGAGTCAACCGCCAATCCCAACAGGAGGAAGCGAAATTTACCACCATGGCAGGAGGAAGGAAGAATTTTTCCTTGCCTGGCAACAACCCAGCCAATGAGCAACTGTCACCATCCTCAACTCTCACTTTCCTCCAATGGATTTGCAGGCAAAGCAACCCCTCCCAACATCCTCCTTTCTCTTTACAAATGTGGTAACACTGCTCTCCTCTGTTTTCTAGATTTGCCTGTGGTTTTGGCATAGTCTGTGTGGCCCAGAACTGCAATTCCTTTGCCATTTCCGAATAAACCCATTTTGGCGGTAAAATAACTGGATGTCTTATTTTCAAGATCAACAGTCGAAACCCATCTCGATGACACATAACAGTATCGCTTTTGATCTCTTTCAACTCAAGCACTTGCTCCAATAAGCAGGCATAGTACTCTTTAATATTCATAAATTGTGAAGGAAATAAATCACAATGCCTGTGCTTTGTAAACAGCGTGGAACATTAAAAAATGCTACTGCATCTAGAGGCATGAGGCCAACTGAAGTGTTATTACCAAGACCAATGTGAGGGCATTGGGGAAGAAAATCTGCTGGTAGGAGTGTGAGATATAAAGTTTAACATGGGTGGAACCTGGGCCGGAACAGGTAGAAACACGGACATGACTGAATTACGAGTAACTAGTTTCTCACTTCCTAAAGAAACAGTTAATCTCATTGTGGATCAACAGAAACTCCTGATGCTCTGTTCAACAAGAGCACATGTTACTTCCATTTGTTTTCACTTTCTGTGGCTGAGCCACTCATGGGGAAAAAAAAATAACTAAAACTAGGAGATATTCCCATTGAGACTATTTTCCTCCACGCCCAGAGAGGTCCGGTCTTGCTGTTTTATAATAAACAGCCACCTTCTTCTTCCAAAGAAACACCTTCTTCCCCAACAGCAGGGCAAAGCTAAGGGAAAAAGCAAGGGGGGGGGGGTACACGTTTCTCAAATCATTTCCAAGAATGTGAGTCTATTCACATTGTTCCAAACTCCAAGCTCTGTAGTTGTCCTGAAAATCTTAAGAGAACAGAGAATCCCCAGTTTCCCCTCCACTGTAAGGGGATCAGAGCTGTGGCACCACCTTCCGATTGAAGCCCGTTTGACTCGGAACTGGTGGGTGAACCCTTACACCCACTATACTCACACATACACAATCAAAGTTTCAGCGCACACTTACACACACACACCACTCAAAAGTAGCACAACGCACACCACAGACACAAACACATTCACGTAAATACTACGTACAACACGCACACAAGTATTTGCGAATATAAATACTCAACTTATGCTATATTTGTTTTATTGAGTCACTTACTTGTAAATTTAACATTAGAACTTGTCCGATATACAAAACAAGTCATTTTTTTTTAAAGGGCTGCATCTAGGGTTTCAAAACATTATTGTTGTTGATTTGTATTTATTTTTCTTTTCTGGGTCATATCTTCCCCAAGTTTTTAGTTCTGCTGTCCTGCTATCCTAGTTTTTCTTGTCATTCTTAAGCATAATAGTTGGGAAAACATCGTGGCACAGGGTGCCTGGGTGGCTTAGTCAGTCAAGCATCCTACTCTTGATTTCAGCTCAGGTCAAGATCCCAGGGTCATGGGATTGAACCACGTGTCGGGCTCCACGTGCTCAGCATGGAACCTGCTTGAGATTCTCTCTCTCCCTCTGCCCCTTCCTCACTCACACTCTAAAAATAAATTTTAAAAAAAATGCATCTCAGCATAATTTTCTGAGTGTTTAAAGTAACCAGCCCCTCACTGTATATAGGATATATATAAGATAAATATATAAAACATCACATATAACTGTATATATTGTATACACAGATATCAAAAAGAATAAAACAATTCTCCCAGTCAATTTTGAATACTGACAAGCTGGGGGTATTTCTTCCTCTTCTTTTTTCTTTTTCTTTCTTTCTTTTTTTTTTTTTTCCTTTGGAGTGAAGGAGAAAACACATCTGTTCCTGACTTGCACATCAGAACTCTTTCAAGTCACTTTAGCAACATTAGCTCTTGTTGCTAGGCAAGAGATCTTTGATCCTCCTGAAAGGAGCTACCTTATTTGAGGACATGACAAGGCTCACAAAAAAGTACAGCGTAAACAGTGTCATGTGAATGGCATGACGTTTTTACGCACTGGTGTTGAGACGTGACCTGCGTCAACTCTGGAATATGCCGTGCGTTGTTGTTTGTCGCTTCATCAATATTTGTCTTTGGATTCTCAAAAGCGTTAGTTGAAGTATGCGCTCTTCTCTTTCTGACAGAAGGACGTGAAAATGTGTGTGCCCGCAAGGATGATTTCCTCCTGCACACTCCCATTTTGCCTCCTCTGCACAAACCCCATCAATGGAGACCTTCCTACTGATTTCTCTGGGTTGCTTCTTCTCTATTTCGGCCACGCTTTCTGCTGCAGTGAGATAGGAATGCATATGCATGTGATGAACGATGGATACAAAGAGACAGACCTTGTCCTAGATGACAGTTTCTCGGACTTTGTTGGACGAAGCGTACCTAGGAAGTTCACTCTTTTTACCAGAAACCTATGCCAAGTTGGTATTTTACATCCACATTTATTGTTGATGTTCAGGTGATACAGGAGTTACGTAAAAGCCCCAATCCATACGTGTGGGATGTATTTGTGATAGACTTTCGAAGACTTGACAAGCAATCGTTGTTACTGCGGGTTTATTCAAACAAAATAACTTTCCTTCTTGTATGTGGAGAATACAAGGCAAAATTCAGTAAGGCTGTCTTGCTGGGAGTTCAAGACTGATCAACCCATTCAGGAGGCAGAAGATAAAGGAGTCAAGTGAAGAAACCTCGGGGGGCTCATTCTCAGAAATAACCTTTGTAATTTGGGTTTTGTCAGCTCTGTCGAGAACAAGGACAGAGCCTTTATACTAGATGACTGTAAAG
This sequence comes from Panthera tigris, assembly GCF_018350195.1. NCBI lineage: Eukaryota > Metazoa > Chordata > Mammalia > Carnivora > Felidae > Panthera > Panthera tigris. The sequence continues at coordinate 50,670,396 of NC_056674.1, forward strand.
TGACAGATAAATCCAAGTTAACTCAATCAGATCCAATCTTACTAATTATTAATCAAAGGTATTAATATATTCAGAACAGTAGTAATTAAACAGGCATTGTCCCCCTTGCAAACGTTTGTACCTGGAGTTAAAAATCTATCTATCTATAGCTTCACTCATTTCGCTCTTTCATGGCGTAAGAGAAGAAAATAATGCGTGTTCCAAAAACAAAAACTATAATGCTATGATTAGCTACAGATACAGATGGAGATACATGTAATATACACCTGTGTAGGTAAATTATACATGTAGCTATGTGAAATATACATATATATATACACAATGTTCATATCAATTCTGCGATACATTTCATTCATTGTACACATAATGATCGTAACTTAAAAACCACTGTACCCAATTCGCTAGTTGACAGAGAGAAAACAATACTCTTCTGAGCACTGACTATGTGCAAAACATATTCCCATATGTGATTTCATTCAAGGCTCAAAAATTCTTACGAATAAAATGGCAGAGTAAGGAGCTGGAAAAAAACTCTCTCCCTAGCAAAACAGCAATTTGTCTGACGAGAATTTTAAATATCATTTTAATTCTCTGGAAATTGTCCTAAGAGCACACAGTAAAGGGAGAAATGTTCTTTCAACACAGGGCAAAGCCTTACCGGCACAATAGGCTGACACACAAATTCTGACCCCATATTGACTGAACGGCAAGCAACTCTGACCCAGAGGGAACAGATAGGAATCAGGTTTCAGAATAAAATCATACTCGTCCTCGGAAGTCTGGAAGACTCTGTGCACGCTCCAGCCTGTGTCCTCTGAGAGGGACCTTCCAAGTTCATAGACCCTGGCTCAAGAGAAGGCAAACAATGTAAACCCCTGAACTGCGATAATATTCTCCAAGCCACAGACACGTCCAATGATAAAGGGTAAACATCAAATTGGCAAAGACTATTTAATCATAATATTGGACTGCCCTAGGTACCCAGGCTCCGGGATTATAAGAAGGGAATGAAACACTTTCAGCGGAACAAGAGACCTTTGAGGGTGTGTGTGGAGGCCGGGGCGGGGGTGGGGGGTGGGGGAGGAAACTTCTCAAAATTAGTTCAAGCGGTCCCTAAGCCAATAAACAACAGAGCAGGAAAGAAGCAGCCAATCAAAACAGCCTTCGATAGGACCGACACTGCTGAAGCCCCTCTGGGTGAGTGCAGTAAGGAGAGCTCTCAGATGTACCAAAGCAGAGTCCAATGGCAAGTTCTCTATCCCAAAACATCGTATTAGAGAAAGTGAAAACTGCACACAAAAGAACTGCAACTCTACTAGATACTTAACCAAAGGAGGAGACGGAGGGAAAGTTTCTTTTCTAGGCTCTGTGCTCACTGTCCACAACACCAACTCTGTACAAGAGCACCACTGTCTGCTTCACCTTACAATCTAATTCCCCCTTTTTTTCCCCTGCTAGCAGTTGTGTGTGTGTGTGAGCTCAACCTAGGTTTGCCTGAGACATGATACTTCCAGTAAACAGAAGAGGATTTGGATTAGGGGCAGCTGGGTGACTCAGTTGGTTAAGCATCTGATTCTTGATTTCGGCTTGGGTCACGATCTCATGGTTATGTTTCCTGAGTTTGAGCCCCACATCCGGCTCTGCTCTGAAAGCACAGGGCCTGCTTGGGATCCTCTCTCTCCCTTGCTCTGTGCCCCTTTCCTGTTCGTGCTTTCCCTCTCTCTCAAAATAAATAAACAAATTTTTTAAAAAAGGATTTGGGTTAAAAACTGCAGTTTAACTAGAAAAAATAAGAAAACACATTATAAGTTAATGTTATCTATTATACATAATACAAGTGTGTGCATATATATATACACACACACACACACAAATGTGTATATACACACATATACCTTTAGTAATTAAGTTATTTCTAACCAGTCTCTTGATGAAATGGCTCTCACCCTTTAAAGTATAAGAAAACTATCTAAACCACTTTTCTAAGATTACTAGATTTCTCGGTCACACTGGGCTGAAATCCTAACATCATCTTTTTGCCCAGTGCTTAAGGCCAGCTTCTCTGGTCTATTAACTGACTTGTAGAAAGGAAGAGTAAATTGTCCTTGACTGCACAAACACCCTGGTTTTTTTTTTTTCCATGAATACAAATGGAAGATTTTTAAAGTTTGGCAGTTTGCAAACATGACTCCCAAGACAAATTAAAGATCATGAATACTCCCCACCCCCCCCATAGTTTGATTTTTTTTGGAAGTAACCTTGGCTGTGATGAGGATTCTGACACTGTTTGACAATCTTAGGAAAGCCAAATAATCTCTCCAGACACATTTTTTTAATTAATTAAAAAAGTGTGAATTTGATGTAGGAAGCAGAAACCAGACAACCTCAAATACTTTCCCAGTTTAAACAACTGAGTGTTTCATAATTTAATATGCATAGAATTCAAACTCTCCTCCTCCTGGACTTCTAACAGACGTTCCCACCATATGTTCCCCCCATGCATTCTGCAGTGATCCGCTGTAGCAATTATTTGATTGTATTGAAATTTTGTTTTATATATTTGTCATCCCAGTAGCTTCTTCACTTCTTGAGGCCAAGGCCCAAGTCTGAAATCTTTTTCTTTTTTCCCCATCTCCATACTCCACGTTTTATAGATCTAGCTTAGCACCAAAGTGATTCTAAATATGGAATCAAGTGAACTGAAGAAACGAATAAATTGATAGTATTAAGTCATTAAAATTTATCTCCTTCTAGTTCCTCACTTCTACTTTAGAAAATAAAGAGTGTATCAGGTGTGACCCTCACAAGAAGCAGCCACCTGGGCGGGGAGGACATATTCCAAGTGGACTGGTCCAATGTTTCCTACCTTAATATGCAAGCTCTCAAGCCCATGGATATGTTCCCAACATATCCATGTAGATGTTACAGGCTTTGGTCCTCAAGAGTAACTTGGGAAAGTGCAAATATCTTGGTAAGACAGAATAGAAGGTACTCATTAGAAAGCACTAAACGTGGGGCTAAGAGCAGGCATGCTGTGGGCCAAGAGGAATCCTGGATGAGGGAAGACACAGAACAGGACCCTTTGCTTCCTTTACTCCTGGTTTGCCTACCATATGCCAGACACACAGTAGACCCTGGTCCACATGCATCTCAAGGGCTAGCGGGGAACAGGGATTATTAAGCAAGAAGTGTTGCCACAGAATGATCAGTCTCGGGTTTAGGTAAAGGCCAGGGGGATGACTTAGAATTGGGGAAAGCTTCCAGGAGGTGGTGGCCTCTCTGTTGACATCTGAAGAGCTACAGAAGTGAATGAGATAAAACACGGGGAAAACACGGGCCATGCGGTGCCAAAAATGCACACAGAGGAGAGAGAGTATTCAGCAGTTAATGTAAGATCCGTGTTGCAAGGTTTGGAATGCTCAGGGGAGGAGGGGACAGAGAGAGGAGGCTGCAAACTTATCCAAGAGTTCTTTGTAAACCATGTAAGACCTGCAAGCTGCATTCAAGAATTCCATCTTAGGATCACAGAGTATTCCTAACTTCAGCATCCATCGGTCAGTCTTGCCTACAACACAGATTGTTGACTATTGTGACAACGGCATTTGCAACTTCTCTCCGAAGTAAAAAAAAAAAAAAAAAAAAAAAAAAAAAAATATATATATATATACTGCTTATGGGAAAACCAAGGTTCCCGTATCTTTAGGACTTCGTTGCCACATTACTAACAAAAATCGATTTCCTTCTGTGGAGGTAAGTTTTAACTTACCAGACAGATGGGCAGGCAGAGGGCAGTCGCGGTGGACAGTAACAACCGTCGGACAAGCTGGAAATGCTGGAAACGCTTTGCTCAGAGCAGGGACGGCGGACGCTGAGACAAGGCAGGTGAAAACGCCATCTCCAGGGTGTCCCAGAGGGCAGTGCGGCAGCCACAGGTGGAGGCAAAAGTCATTTGACCAAACTCTAGAAGATTCAAGGGAGGCTGTTTCTTTCCTCCTGGCTCACCTCTGCCTTTACGACGAGATGCGGGGCGTCTCTGCAGCCAACACGCAGCATGCGAAGGGGGGCTGGGCTGAAAAGCAGAGGACGGAGCAGAGACAGAGAAAGCATCAAGGTCTCTGAAGAGGTCAGTGACGGGCTGACCAGTCAAGCTGCAGGAAAACCACCCCCGGAGCAACTGTCATGTTGGAGAATCACCTGCTCACCACCGCACTGGGCATTACAGTAAGGATAGTGTCTACCTGAGGCCTAAATCATCCTGACAAAGGAAGCCCAGCACAGCCTCAGTGAATGGAGTTTCAGAGAAGCAGCCCGGGGAACAGGTGTCACTTGAGCCCATCAGAACTTAATAGAAGGTAATAGAAAACACACGCTGCAAGCCTGATTTATCGCAATCTCCCTCGAGGTGCATTTCACACTACTTCCAGCCTCAGAATGTTACGAAACATCCTTTACAATTTCAGATGGAGCCTACGGCTCTATTTGCTTTATAGCCCACAAGATTCCATGGACTTCACGTAATTATTGGCTCTACTTTCCTCATTGTTCGCTTCCTGCGACAACTAAAATTCCACTTCACATCTAATCACCGTTTCGGGTTTGAAGCCGCTGCCTGGTGTTGACACTTCGTAGATGTCGTATGGCTCTTCTATGTCTCTATTTACTGATGAGGATCTTACTCCTTTAGTATTAATCAGTACAGTTGACTTCCAATCAACCAGTTTTGGTATAATCCAAAAAGGAATAATAAATATCATTGAGCCCTACTTACTAACATGCTATTATCTACTCTACTCATGTTAATTGCATTCTGATTACCCCAATTAAATATTTATGCAGAAAAAGCAAGTCCCTACGAATGCGGATTTGACCAACTGGGACTGGCCCGTCTACCTTTCTCCATAAAAGTTTTCCTAGTCGCCACTGCATTCTTACTATGTGATCTAGAAATAGTCCTGCCTCTACCCTGAGCTTCACATATAACCTACCAACTACACTCACCATAGTACTACTATTAATTCCATTGTTGGCCGTAAGCGTAGCCTATGAGTCAATCCAAAAAGTACTAAAATGGACTGAAGATGATAATTAGTTTAAGTCAAAACCAATGATTTCGACTCATTAGATTATGGTTAATGCTATAATTATCAAACGTCTATAGTGTATATTAGTATCTTCCTGGCCTTCATCATATCTCTAATAGGATTGCTAATATATCGATCCCACCTAATGTCATCCCTTCTATACTTAGTAGGGATGATATTATCTATATTTATCATAATAACCATAGTAATCGTAACCACATCACACTAGCCAGAATATCTATTATCCTACTAATATTCGCTGCCTGTGAAACAACACTGGGCCTGTCCCTCTTAGTAACAGTATTTAATACATACGGCCCTTATCACGTACAAAACCTACATCTCCGACAATGATAAAAATCATTCCAAATGTAGGGCGCCTGGGTGGCTCAGGCGGTTGGGCGGCTGACTTTGGCTCAGGTCATGGTCTCGCAGTTCTTGAGTTCAAGACCCGCGTCGGGCTCTGTGCTGACAGCTGAGAACCTGGAGTCTGCTTCGGATTCTGTGTCTCCTCTCTCTTCCCTGCCCCCATGCGTGCACGCGTTCTCTCCCTCTTTCTCTCAAAAACAAATAAACATTAAAAAACATTTTTTTAAATCATTCCAACCATAATAATAGTACTGCTAACATGCTGTCAAAACTCAACATAATTTGAATTAACTCAACAGCCTACAGCTTACTAAATTAGCCTCATTAGCCTCACCTACCTCAACCAATTCAACAGTAACAGCCTTAACTTCTCACTAGTATTTTTCTCAGACTCACTCTCAGCACCCCTCCTGGCATTAACAGCACGGCTCCTTCCACTAACACCTACAGGCAGCCGATCGCACCTATCAAAAGGGACCCTACCCCGAAAAAAACCTATCACAATACCCACTCTTCTGCAACTATTTCCAACCATAACCTTTACCACTGGCCGCTATCTGGTCCAGGCAGCTTAGATATCATTGGATCAAAATGTGTCCCACATGCTTTCAATTACTGCAAGCTTGAGACAGAGCGAGCAAGAGAGGAGAGAAAGCTGCCATGTTTTGAGTGAGAATAAATGTATGATCGCCACAGGTGAACCCCGGCTAATAAAACAGAATTCTTCCTTCTCTAACTTTATAAAACAATTATAACTACGTATGTATGAAACATGTTCCACTTAAGTTTAAAGGCTAGAACTTTCTTGGGTCCTCAGTGATGCAACACGAGGACTTACACGCTAGGAGTGGACGAGATCACACAGCAGCTCTCCCGAGTTCCAGGACAGGGAAGAGTCTGCCCCCTCCCATAATCATCTATCCTGCTGCAAATGCACCCCTTGTCCGAAGGGCATAGAGAGGAAGGGGAAGCTGGACCAAGCCGATCTGTGTGAACTAGTAAGTGAAAGTTTCTCCAGGTTCAGAGAAGTCGGCCAGGGGTCCTGTTTATTCCACAGTTCTTTCCTCCTTCTAGATCCTGAGTGTTCATATATACACAGAAATGCACACATTGTACGGGGCGCCTGGGTGGCTCAGTAGGTTAAGCGTTTGACTCTTCATTTCTGCCCAGGTCATGATCTCACGGTTTGTGAGAGCAACCCCACTTTGGGCTCCATGCTGACAGCAGTATGGCCTGCTTGGGATCCTCTCCCTTGCTCTCTGTCTCTCTCTCTCTCTCTCTCTCTCTCTCTCTCAAAAATAAATAGAGTTAACATTAAGAAAAAAGAAACGTACACATATTAACTTAGGGAAATGGAATATTTTTAGATATTACGTAGGGAAAGATTTTATTTTTGATGTTTATTTTTGAGAGAGAGAGAGAGACAGAGTGCAAACGGGGGAGGGGCAGAGAGAGAGGGAGACACAGAATTTGAAGCAGGATCCAGGCTCTGAGCTGTCAGCACAGAGCCCGATGCAGGGCTCAAACTCACAAACTGTGAAATCATGACCTGAGCCGAAGGATACTGAAGTGACTGAGCCACCCAGGTGCCCCACATGTTAGGAAGGATTAATAAACTTTAAAAGACAGGGGTGGCTGGGTGACTCAGGTCATGATCTCACGGTTTCTGAGTTTGAGTCCTGCATCCAGCTCTCTGCTTACAGGGTAGGGCCCCCATCAGATCCTCTCTGCTTCTCTGGCTCACGCACTCTCAGTAAACATTTTTCTTTTCTTTAATTTTTTTTAATGTTTATTTATTTCTGAGACAGAGAGAGACAGAGCATGAGTGGGGGAGGGGCAGAGAGAGAGGGAGACACAGAATCCGAAGCAGGCTCCAGGCTCTGAGCTGTCAGCACAGAGCCTGATGTGGGGCTTGAACTCACAAACTGTGAGATCATGACCTGAGCCAAAGTTGGTCGCTCAACCTACTGAGCCACCCAGGCGCCTCTAAACATTGTTCTTTAAAATAAGCTTTAAAAGACCGAGTTTTCCTTTAAGTAGTATTTCTTTGTTGGATGACGGGAGCAATACAAATAGAGAGTAGGGGGAGGTACGGGTGTTTTACTGAGAATCTGATGAAAATCTGAAAAGAGCTCAGCTCTCGTCCAGCCGCGCCTTCCCTGAAAGCACATGCAGAGAAGTGCCCCATTATTCTGGAGGCAAAAATGTCAGATGATACAAGTTGAGGAAGAGAACGGATACAACGTGGTTCTGATGTATAAAATTCATCGACACACAGTCACCACGGCTAGCAACCTGGAGCACCCGCCCCCCACACGGGAGACAGTTTGTAACCAAGAGCTTTCTTCCATAGAGAGCTGAGCGATCACATAGTACAATCATCTTGTGAGTCTCACTATACTCTACACTGTATCCTCTAAGTGGTCATTCAGCCTAAACCCAACACAAGGGATCTGGGGCGGGGGTCGGGGGTGAAGAAAACCAGCAGTTTCTAAGCCTGGCTCCTAAAAAAGAACCTCCCCAGACAGCGGGGACACGTACTTGTTCTCAGACACACCTGCTCTGTGCGGTTTCCCACATCCACACCAATGGTATTACTATTCCTTATAGTATGGACGTGATATTTAAATCACAAATGACAATGGATCATGCTCAGGTCGAGCTTACAAGGTAGCTCCCAAAGAGTCTGAAATCAGGGAAAAGGAAAACCTAGCGACTCATCTTGGTGCAGGATTTGAACTTACAAACCGTTTTCTCCAGCATCTCACCCAGCCAAGAAACCCAACGACAACAGCACAGCGTGGTGAGGGGAGGTCAGTTTCTCCACGGCCACATTGGAAGGTGAATGCCATGTTCACGGCCTGAATACCGGCCACTTTCCACTCACTGCAAAATCCTGGTGCTCCAGGCACAGACACCGCATTGCTTCAGGTCACCTCAAACAGACTCTGACCTTGTGTAACTTCCCAGAGACAAAACATCAGATTACACTATATCAAAGTTCAGAAACAAATTTAGCCAGTTACTGATTGTTCTCTCTGAGTCGTGCTTCCCTTTCAAGCCTGACTTCCAAACGCCTGTGTGGCAGACTGTGGGAATCAAAGGACCCAGAGGAAAATGGGATTCTTGGGAGCGTTAGGATAACAAATGTTAATACCCAACACCGCCATGGGCTCCTGAGGCAGAGGGCTGAGTTAGGAAAACAACTGCTATATTCATGCCTTGGATTGGTTGCTTTGCTTATATATTTATTGCAGCTACCATCATCTGTTCAATATGCAGCCAATAAAAATAGGATTCTGTTAACACTGTTAACGCGGAAGTTCTTTATAGACAAAACCATTTTTAAGAATAAATGATGATGGGGGTGCCCGGGTGGCTCAGTCGGCTGAGCGTCCGACTGCGGCTCAGGTCATGAGCTTGTGAGTTCGAGCCCCGTGTCGGGGTCTGTGCTGACAGCTCAGAAGCTGGAGCTTGCTTCAGATTCTGTCTCTCTCTCTCTTTCTCTCTCTCTCTCTGCCTCTCCCCCACTCATGCCATGTCTCTCTCTGTCTCTCAAAAGTAAATACACATTAAAATATTTTTCTTAAAAAAAAGGGTAAATGATAATGATGATGCCTGGGCGGCTCAGTTGGTTAAGTATCCAACTTTGGCTCAGGTCATGATCTCACCATTCCCGAGTTCAAGCCCCACATCAGGTTCTGTGCTGACAGCTCAGAGTCTGGAGCCTGCTTCAGATTCTGTCTCCCCCTCTGTCTCTGTTTTTCTCTGGCTCATGCTCTCTCTCTCTTTCTCTCTCTCTCTCTCAAAAATAAATAAACATTAAAAAAATAATAAATGATGATTTTATAGTTAGGAAGCAGTGACTCCTTATTTACTTTTCACTGTGGGACCCTACATTATATTTGTAAGAAATATTATAACTAGATGAGGGATGCGTGGGTCACAGGAAACCAAAGGTTGTATGCTTCTCATTGGCACAGCTCTATTCAAAGGAAATTCACAGATAATTTCATCTGTTCAGACTGTGTAAGGTATTTTAAAATATTTTAAAATTCATGGGAATAATCAACACTCAGAAGAATTACATCTTTGGCAATGAAAAACACATTGAAAGGTTTTAGAGCCTTTGGAAACTGCCACTCAAGCTTATTATTTATGAACTCTTTGCTCTTTAAAATTGAGAACAAAGCAATTAACTACAATTTCACACCTTCAGAAAGACTAAGAACACAGTCTGCTATCTATTGTAAATTCCAAAGTGTATTCTTTCACTTAAATTTATAGTTCCATTGCGTGGAAAATTTCCTCTTATTCAAAAGAAAGTTCGAAAGTGAATCTTTTTTTTTTTTTCACTGAAAATGGGCAATGCATACCAATTTTGTTCTTAAGAAAATAAGCTTAATAGACTCCATTGTAAAAATAATTGAGAAGCCAATATTTAAGAACACAATACACACAGCAGACCATATCAAGTGGGATAATGTGCTCCTTGGTTTGTTCACTGAATGTGGTGATCAAAATTTGGTAAATGCATGCCGTGATAACAGGGTGGGTTCTAGTTACTGAGCATGAGCTCTTACTGGGGGTCAGGTCCTTAATCCCCACAGTGGCCCTGCTGTACTCACACGGCTACTAACCTCACATGCACTTGAATCAGTGAGACTGGGGAGGGGCGCACAGGTGGGGAGGCATGGATTGGAACCCAGGTAGTCAGGTGAGAACTTGAGCACCCCTGTATGCACGTATGTGTATCCAGCAGGTGCTATGAAACGCTACACAGGATCAGCGGCGTTATACCAAAATACTACGACTCAACCCCTGTCCCACCAAACAGGATGTTCCTTTTTGAGAATAAAAATAATGAAATCACTCTCCTGATTTTCAGACTTTAGATCCGCTCAAAGAAAGCATTAGAATTGAACTGGCATTCCCGTGGTCTTTAGACCCATCATCTCTGTCTTCTCTTCCTACTGCCTGGGTCAGGCCCCTGCTGCCTCCTTCTGAACTGTTCTAGGAGATTCAACATCATCTTTCCAGCCTCAGCCTCCTGCTCCATTACACTGTTCAGAGTGGCTCTGCTCCTGACCAGTCTACTGCTCAAGGAACCTTTCAAGGGGTGCTCCTGAGTATGTGATAAAATGCGTACAACCGAGACTTCTTGTGTCTGGGTCCCAACTGGGCTCTCGACACTCCTCTTCCTTCTCCCCTCAGGAAGTAACCTTTGATCCAACGGTTTCCATGTAATTCCCCTCCCCCTCCCCAGCCCCAGGACTATTCTACACATACTTACCAAGGTCCTGCTGCCTTTAGTGGTCTGTGCCCAGCGGGCACCCTGAGAAATGCAAACAAACTGTACATGGATCCTGCCCTCAAGGCACAGACATTTAGGGCTCGTGTGGCCCATGCACACACCCAGCTAAAATAAAGTAATTCACAAGAATGCGTACAACTTCGGAGATTTTATCTAATTCAGCTGGGAACTGTGGTTTTAGCTCAGCTATTTTAGTTGTCTTAACAACTGAAGCAAATGAACATACCTCGTGTGGAAAAGGGGGCTGGATTTCAGACTGGGGGAGATGAGGGTCATGGTGTTGACCTTCAAGCAGAGAAACGCACAGTGTTTTTTTTTGTCCTCTCTTCTGATTTCACTTCTGTACTTATTTTCAAATTTGCCCCAAATATACTTTCTTACTTTCCCACTACTGGTCCCACAGTTTTCCTGCTTTACAAGAACTGTTTCCTACCCTCTGCCCATTCAAAACACATAATACCATCACTATTCTCATCTACAAAGCTGCGCATGAAACCCAGATCAGGGTAAAATGGCTGCTCCCTTCTGTGAGGTCCCCCAGCTCTGAGCCCTGGGGCCACACTTCCTTCACAATGGGGCGCCCGGAAAGCAGTGTGTTTCCTCCATAATCAGGTCAAGATGAATATATCCTCAGTCTTGTCAGAGCCTAGATCAGGGCCCTCAAAACGTGTTATTCAACAAATATTTTCCCCTCAAAATTCTCCTGGGTCATATTCTTTTTCCTCAATATATTTCCTTTTAAAATTAATTTACCTTTCATTTGCTTTTTCTTTACATTTACAAAATATTTTTCCACCTGCCTTTTCCATGTCAAGTGCTTCAAACACTGAATCTGTTAAGCCTCCGTTCCCTCACGTGTAGATTGGAGATAACAGTGTTATCTAAAATACAAGGTTATTAGGGGAACCGATTGAAACAATGATGGACAAGGTCAGCAGCAACTGAATAACTGGCGGGAAGCAGAACGACAAGCCAGACTCTAGGCCGGGAACACAAAAGGAAATGTATTACTGCCCTCAAGGATACTGCTGTGTCACAGGGCAGGGAACTATATAGACAGAACGTAATAACATGGAAAATATTACTAGAGAGATCAGTACAGATGAGAAGAGTCTTTCCATTCAAGATGAGATTACGTTGGATGTTTCACAAAAGCAGAGTATGTGGATTCTAGCATCTGAGGTTGTTTCTGGTTTACTTTTGCCATGACAAGTCCTTGGATGACATATGGGGACTGAAAAAAATATGAGGTTCCCCTAACAGTGGAAACCACACTGAATGGATTTTGGGAAGGGCAGCCATTCTGCACACACCCGTACGTGGAGCCTGGAGCTGAGGTAGGAGGAAGACTGAGAAACTGGTAGCAGGCAGTCCTTTCTGCACAACGGAAGCCAGCGACTCTACCCTGGAAAGGGATCCCAGTCATTCACCCCAGGGGTGACTGATCGCCATGCACTGACCACATCTGTTTGCAATAAAATGCATGAGTGACCGACAGTAAATGGTCCTGTCTTCCCATTTCCCTTTCATTTTCCTACATATATAAATAATCCAACAGGTGCCTATGTGTTCTAGAGTGATCCCCATTTAGTGTCAGGAAAGGAAAATTTCATCAATGCATCTCCTTCCTCACAGAGCAGTACTGGAAACATCCAGGGATAGAACAGAATAGAGAACCCAGAAATGGACCCAGAAATGTATGTCCAACTGATCTTTGACAAAGCAGGAGAGAATAGCCAATGGAATAAAGACAGTCTCTTCAGCAAGTGGTGCTGGGAAAACTGGACAGCGACATGCAGAAGAATGAACCTGGACCCCTTCCTTACATCATACACAAAAATAAACTCAAAATGGATAAAAGACCTAAATGTAAGACAGGAGCCATCAAAATCCTAGAAGATAAAACAGGCAACAAACTTTCTGACCTCAGTCGCAGCAACTTCCTACTTGACGTGTCTCCAGAGGCAAGGGAAACAAAAGTAAAAATGAACTATTGGGTCCTCATCAAGATAAAAAGCTTCAACAGGGCTAAGGAAACAACCAACAAAACTAAAAGGCAACGGACGGAATGGGAGAAGATATTTGCAAATGACCTATCAGATAAAGGGTTAGTATCCAAAAATCTATAAAAAGCTTAAACTCAACACCCAAAACACAAATACCCCAGTGAAGAAATGGGCAAAAGATGTGAATAGACACTTTTTTAAAGAAGTCATCCAGATGGCCAACACACACATGAAAAGATGCTCAACAACACTCACCATCAGGGAGATACACATCAAAACGACAATGAGATACCACCTCACACCTGTCAGAATGGCTAAAATGAACAACTCAAGCAACGACAGATGTCAACAAGGATGCAGAGAAAGAGGGACCCTGTCAGAATGGCTAAAATGAACAACTCAAGCAACGACAGATGTCAACAAGGATGCAGAGAAAGAGGGACCCTTTTGCACTGCTTGTGGGAATGCCAACTGGTGCAGCCGCTCTGGGAAATAGTATGGAGGTTCCTCAAAAAATTAAAAATAGAACGACCCTCTGACCCAGCAATTGCACTACTAGGTATTTATCCAAAGGATACAGGAGTGGTGTTTTGAAGGGCCGCATGCACCCCAATGTTTACAGCAGCGCTATCAACAACAGCCAAACTATGGGAAGAGCCCAAATGTTCATTGACTGATGAATAAAGAATACGTGGGGTGTGTGTGTGTGTGTATAAAATCCATTGTGTGTGTGTATATGTATATATACACACACACATATATGTGCATGTATATATACACATATATATGTATATATATACACACACAAATACATATTTATGTGTATATACACACACATACACACAATGGATTTTACTTGGTGATCAAAAAGAATGAAATCTTGCCATTTTCAACCACATGGATGGAACTAGAGTGTATTATGCTAAGCTAAATAAATCAGAGAAAGACAAATATCATATGATTTCACTCCTATTTGGAATTTAAGAAACAAAACAAATGACACTAAGGGAAGGGAAGCAAAAATAATATAAGAACAGAGAGGGAGACAAACCATAAAAGACTCTTAAATACAAAGAACAAATTGAGGGTTGCTGGCAGGGAGTTGGGTGGGGGGATGGGCTAAAGGGGTGATGGGCATTAAGGAGGGCACTTGTTGGGATGAGCACTGGGTGTTGTATGTAAGTGTTGAATCACTAACTTCTACCCCTGAAATCATTATTACACTATATGTTAACTGACTTGGATTAAAAAAAAAAGAATCATCCTCAGAAGCCCTTACTACCACTTTATAGCATCTCCCCAATTTCTATCACATTACCACATATTATGTAAATTATCATTATATCATTACCTGAAAAAAAACAAAAAACCAAAAAAAACAAAGAAACATCCAGGGGGAAATAGGCTCTTAAAAAGAAAAAGATTTGTTTTGATTTGCCAGTGTAATTATTTTTAAGTAACTTTAATCTATTTTGAAATAGTTAATGTATATTTGTTATTATCAAAGACACAAATGGGTTTAATAAGGTTAGGAACAGGACTGCAAAACTTAGAGCACAGACGGTGAGTTTGCCCTCACTGTGTGCTCCATGAACACAACCTTAGCTGCTTAAACCAGGACATATTTATTTCCACCACCCCCTCCCCGCCCCGCCGTGGCCACGGGTCAGGAGTCCGGCCACAGCTGAGCTGGTCCTGCGCCCGTGGTCTCACGAAGCTGCAAACGAGGCACCTGCTGGCCTGTGTTCTCACCCGGAGGTCTCCCTGGGAAGAAGCTGCTTGCACACGCTCAGTAGCTCATTCGGGTTGTGCTCAGAGGCAACCCCTCGCAGCCGTGGGAGTGCCTGGCTCTTCGCGGGCGGTAGGCCTGCGGGTCCCGGGGGCTGCCCACAGCTCCTAGAAGCCTCCTACAGGTCCTCACCTCAGGGCCTCCTCAGACATGGCCACTTTTTTCCATCCGGTTCACCAGGGGAGGCCCTAGCTCCAGTCTGCCTGGACAGAGTCTTCTACAACCTAAGATAATCACAGCAATGACATCCCGTTGTGTTCGCTCTGTTGGTCAGAAGCACAGCAAGGGTCCTGCCGACGCTCCAGAGGGTGCCGCACAAAGGCACCAACGTCAGGGATTGGGACTCCTTGGGGATCACGGTAGGGTTCGTCGGCTACACTAAGTTACAGGGATAACCTGTAAAAACACGTATGTGTCCATTATCTCAATACCTAAAATTGAAGGATCAAGAGAAATGACTGAGAAGCTAGGCTTCACTAAAATGAGAAACTTCTGCTCTGGGACAGACAATGTCCACATAACGAGAAGACCAGCCAGAGACCAGAAGAACATATTTGCCAAAGACACATCGGATAAAGGACTGTTAGCCAGTATATGCAAAGAACTCTTAAAGCTCGATGTGATGAAAAAATGGGCCAAAGACCTTAACAGACCCCTCACCAAAGAAGGTATACAGATGGGAAATAAGCATATGAAAAATGCTTCCTATTATAGGTCATCAGGAAAACTCAGAACAGTGAGATACAACCACACACCTGTTAGAATGGCGAAAACATGGAACACTGACAACAGCGAATGCTGGCAAGGGTGTGAAGCAACAGAAACTCTCACCCACCGCTGGGTCAGCGGCACGGGATGTAAAACAGTGCAGCCACTTGGGAAGACACATTAGCAGCAGCTGACAAAACTAAATATACTCTTATAACATGATCCAGCCGTTACGCTCCTTGGTATTTCTTCCAGAGGAGTTGAAAACGGTGTCCAACACAAAACCCTGCCCATGGATGTTACAGGAGCTTTATTCATAATTGCCTAAACATGTAAGTAGCCACGATGTCCTTCAGGAGGTATGGATAAATGAACTGTGGTACATCCAGACAAGGGCATATCACTCAGGGCTAAAAGACATGAAAAGACACAGAGGAACCTTATGTTTCTAAGTGAAAGAAGCCAATCTGAAAAGGCTACATACTTTAGGACTCTATGGCATTCTGGAAAAGGCAAAACTAAAAGATCAGTGTTTTCCAGGGGTTCATGCAGGGTAGGGATGAAAAGTGGAGCACAGAGGATGTTCAGGGTAGTGGAAATACTCTGTAGGGTATCATAATGATGGATATATGTCATTATACATTTGTCCAAACCCACAGAATGGCCAACACCAAGAGCGAACCCTAATGTTACCTATGTCCGTTGAGTAATTATGATGTGTCAACAAAGCTTCATCAATTATAACAATGTACCATTCTAGGGGGGGTGTCAACAATGGGGCAGCGGTAGGGAATACATGGGAAATCTCTACTCCATCTACTCAATTTTGCTACGAACTTTAACATTCTCTAAGAAAATAATTTATTTTTAAAAAATTATAGGGGCGCCTGGGTGGCTCAGTCGGTTAAGTGTCTGACTTCGGCTCAGGTCATGATCTCACGGTTCATGGGTTCGAGCCCCGTGTCAAGCTCTGTGCTGAGAGCACGGGGCCTGGAGCCTGCTTCAGATTCTGTGTCTCCCTCTCTCTCTGCTCTTCCCCTGCTCACTCTGTCTCTCTCTCAACAATAAATAAAGATTAAAAACATTTTTTTTTTGAAAAAAAAATTATAGGGGTGCCTAGGTGGCTCAGGTGATTAAGCGCCAACTTCAGCTCAGGTCATGATCTCGCGGTTTGTGAGTTCGAGCCCCACCTCGAGCTCTGTGCTGACAGCTCAGAGGCTGGGGCCTGCTTCAGATTCTGTGTCTCCCTCTCTCTCTGCTCCTTCCCCACTTGTGCTCTTTCTGTGTCTCTCAAAAATAAACACTAAAAATTTTTTTTAATTATAAAGGATTGATCAAGTCGTTTGGAGTAATACCCGGTGTCCCCATTTCACTGTGATCCATATAAATGTTATTTAAGTTCTCAAATCCGATATCCTCATAATAAGAAACTTTTAAATGTAATGAAAAATAAAGAACTTTAAAAACATTAAGTTTCCTGATTATGTTTACATCTTCATCATGGAATTTTTCATTCAAGAATTAACACTTTAGTGAACCTTATTTTTTTTTCTAAATTGCTTCTGGAGACTAAAATAAAATCATAGGTGATAAACAAAAATAGAATCATAGCCTTTTATATGGGATGAAGACAGCTGCTCAAAATTCAATCTTAACTTGCAGCCAGCAGCGATATTTGAATGTCAGGGACTAACCTGGGGAGTAAACAAGTAAATAGTATATTCAATGACTGCAAATAGTATTTTAAAAAAATTCTTGAAACATAATTTGATTTCTATATAGAAGCTTATATATTCAGATCAAAAAGTTTTTAAAAAGTCCCTAGTATAAAAAGCAAACACTCCATTCACTTACACTTTTAAGCCTTTACTAAAATCATTTATATATATCAGACCTTATTGTAGGCATTGGGAATTGTATTAGTTACCTATTGATGCGTAACAAAATAAATTCCAAAACTCTGCAGCTGAAAACAGAAAACGTTGAAGATCAGGAATCTGAGAGCAGTGTAGCTGGGTCGTTCTGACTCAGGGTCTCCCATGGGGTTGCCATCAAAATGGAGTCCAGGATTTTGGTCATCCGAAGGCCTCCCTGGGGTTTTACAATCTTCTTCTAAGGCCACTCATGTGACTACCGGCTGAAGGCCTCAGTTCCTCACTGAGTATGTCCCCTCCATAGAGCTATTCATGACATGGCGGCTGACCTTTTCTTCCCTGAGCGCGCAATCCAAGAGAGAGCAAGTACACCACCAAGACAGAAGCAGCAGTTGTTTATGACTTAATCTCAGAAGTGACATCCCATCCTCTCGTCTGCATTATATTGGTCCCGGAGACCAACCTTGGTGCAAGGTGGGAGTGAACTGCACAAAGGTGTGAATCACTAGGATCCTGAATCCGACAGTAACACAGACATAAACGTATCAGAATAGGTATCTTTATCTTACTAGGTAGGCTTTATTTCTGATGACCACCAAAGTCATTTGGTGCCAACAGGACGAATAAAGGGCATGAACAAGCCGGGTAATACTGGCTTCCGTCCAGACCATCAGTTGGAGGCAATCATTCCACCCTCCCCAAGATTAGCGCGTGCACGCCTCACGGCCGCTCACCACGTTCTGCACCTGGACCTCCTTTCCCGGCCTGTAAAATAATGTCCGTTCTTCAGGTATCCGTTCAAATGCTGCTGCCTCCATAAAGGTGTTCGATGTTACTCTCTCTTCGCAATTCCACCCTCGGGTGTTTTAAATGTCTCCTGCACCAACCCTAACTTTTTTCCTACATTGTAGTCATTAATCTAAGTATTTCTTCCTACTAATCCAGTTTCAGTATTTTGCGAGGAAGGACAGCTTCTCCTTTCCTGTATGTCCAGCACGGTACGCATTTCAGCAATTATAGAAAATAGTGCATTACCGCGTGAGAGAGGGTATATTACACAGCACTTCCTTTGTCTGAAGGATTCAAAAACAGGGAAGGGCCCAGGAAGACATGAAAGGATAATTGGTAAAGGGACAAATACATTGAGGCTGAAAGCAGAAAAACTAAGTATAGAACTAGGCGTTCAAGGATAATTCTATCCACCATATTGACCATATTGCCTGCACGCTCTTCCCCCAAACTCTCCAGTGAAGCCAATGCTCTATAAATTGGGGACATTATTGGTACAGCACTGAATTTTAACATTCTTGATGCATACATGGTTACAGTATAGGCACGTCACAAGATTTTAAGCTTCTACCCATTTCCGTCTTCTTTTGAAAGTACAAGATCGAAACTGGAAAACCACGCCATCTCCATGGCATTGTCAATTCCTGAATCCCGCTTGACACGACACCTTATCCCACGGCTTATTGGGCTGCGTTGCATCAGCATACATCAGCAATTCCAGGATTTATTTTCTAATCCACTGAAGTTCAACAGAATCATGTTAAAGATTAAACATGAATTAAGATCTAAATTGGCTTCCACCACTTAACCTCAGTCTGTGTCTTTTCAATGTCTCTGTCCTTCCCTTCAGCACAGTGGCCCCATCACAAAGTCTGTTCTTCTCCATCGGGTGGTCTGAGATGGCCTGTCTTCATCACTGAAGTGGGTGTCTATGAGTGTACCCAGAATAAATGTATTTTATTCAGTAACTTCAACTGAATAACAGAAGTAATACCAATCAGTACAGAAGGAATTACTACCATAGTGGCCCATCTTTGGTGTCTATTGCAAACACCTTACTATGGTTTACAAAGCCCCAAATAATCCAACTTAATCTTCCCTGACTTCAATTCTGCTTCCCTCTCAGTGTTCTGGCTCCCTTTCCATTTCTTAAATATCTGAAAGCTTTGACCATCTCCAGTCTTCTCCTCATCTTTTCCCTAGAATGACACTGTTCATGTTTTACACGGTGGACTGGTCATCACTGAGTCTTGGTTTAAATACAAATTCCTTGAGGCACTTTCCAGAAGTACATGTTCTGAATAGGAGCTGAACTAAATTGTTCTCTATCATAGCACTCAAATATAATTATAATATAAAATTTAAATTTTTAATTGCTCAGTCCTTTATTGATTGACACTCTCCCAGATTAAGTTTTGAGTTCCCAGAGCAGTGATATTTTTTGTGTGTGTGCACTCATAACCAAGCCTAATGCAGTGCCTAGAACATGGAGGGCATCAGAAATACTTTTGGATAAATGAATGAACATCTCATCAATAAAATACCATCTTTTGTGCCACTAATCCTCTATAAAATTTCACCCTGCATTCTTGCTTTTCCTGAGCAAACATTTTCATTCATTTTTACAGAGGTTTTGTGTTATCATTCACCCAAATGATCAGCCTATCTGAAGTACATTTTAGGAGGGGTGCCTGGGTGGCTCAGTCAGTTAAGTGTCTGACTTCAGCTCAGGTCATGATCTTAGGGTTCATGGGTTTGCACCCTGCGTCGGGCTCTATGCTGACAGCTCAGAGCCTGGAGCCTGCTTTGGATTCTGTGTCTTTCTCTCTCTTTCCCTCCACTGCTCCACTCTGTCTGTCTCTCTCTCAAAAATAAATAAATATTAAAACAAATTAAAAATAATAAAGTACAGTTTAGGAAGTGAAGTCAAAGCCACCCCCAGTATGGCATTCATCACATTTACCTTCGGTGGACATGTAGGGTGATAATGTGCCATCATCGAGCCTAGGATAGAAGAGAGCCACCAAACTGAAACAAAGCAATTTCCAGAAACTGAAGTGCCAAGACCACTAAGAATGAGTCTCTTATAACGAAATGAGAGCGTGAAACTGCCAGCTAAACATCTATCCCAACCGCACTGCAGAATGTGGAGATGTTTCTAATTTTTATTAAACCATATGGAAAAGGCTGTAAACCACAAATAGCATCAAAGTCGCAGAGCTATAGAGCAAGAGTGATTGGACCAGGCTAAGTGGCCTCGTTTCCCTGTCCTCTATTGTCCTTTTGCCTTCCCACTCTCTTCTATCATGTGCCCAGCATGAAACTCTTCCTGCCCTTGTCTTCTGTGGCCTGTTGGTGATGAGCCTTTGCCTGAATGCGCACACACAGCCATTATCAAGCATTTATTCACCACCATTATTGTGCAGTGTGGAAACCACTGAACTGTGGCTCCTCCCTTCTCTTCTCCCCAATACATTGCACACTTCTAGGGGACGCTGATTAGATACTGTCAAATGACCGAAAAACAGAGTCTAAAACAAAGTTACATTTTCAGTCTATTTCAATATAATATTCTTTTAAATAGAGGAAAGAAACTTGGGCATTTTGGCATCATTGAGGTTCTTTAAGAACAAGTTCTGGAAAAATGCATACATACACCCATGCATAAATTCCTGGTCTGACAAACTGTTTGAACCCAAGAATTGTACTTGTTATTTTCTTCAACCAGAGAACAGAAGAAATTGCACTAGTTATAACAACTGATTATATTTATGACCTGTCTCCTAGGCTCAGAGATTTAAGTATCTGCTATTTAGAGCCCATGAATAAGGACAACATAAATATCCAAGGGCATTACATTTTTATATATAATTTTTTAATGTTTTTTTTAAATTTATTTTTGAGAGAGAGAGATGGTGAGAGCAGGGGAAAGGCAGAGAGAGAGGGAGTCACAGAATCCAAAGCAGTTTCCAGGCTCCGAGCTGTCAGCACAGAGCCTGATGCGGGGCTCGAACTCACAAACCCCAAGATTATGACCTGAGCCACCCAGGTGTTCCAAAGGCATTTTTTTTTTAATTTTTAAATGTTTTATTTATTTTTGAGAAAGCACAAGCAAGAGAGGGGCAGAGAGAGAGGGAGACAGAGGATCCAAAGTGGACTCCGTGTTGACAGCAGAGAGCCCAATGTGGGGCTCGAACTCAAGAACCGTGAGATCATGACCTGCGCTAAAGTCAGATGCTCAAACCACTGAGCTACCCAGGTGCCCCAAGGGCATTTCATTTTAATCCTGTATCAAATTATAATGCTTAGAGGGGCTCCTGGGTGGCTCAGTCGGTTGGGCATCCGACTTCAGCTCAGGTCATGATCTCTCGGTTCGTGGGTTCAAGCCCCGCACTGGGCTCTGTGCTGACAGCTCAGAGCCTGGAGCCGGCTTTGGATTCTGTGTCTCCCTCTCCCTCTTTCTGCCCCTCTCTCACTTGTGCTCTACCTATGTCTCTCAAAAAATAAATGTAAAAAAAATATAATGCTTAAAGTTGGACACAAATGCAGTTATAGTCAGGAACACATATCTAACAACTGCGGGAATTCAAACATTTATTTCGAATTTGAATAAATATCGGTTCCTGCGCATGCCTTAGTAGTATTTAAAAGTGCTGTTGACATGTTGATTTACATCGTTAACAGCATCGAATCTTCCTTTGATGATGCAGGCAACATGAAATCTGATCTGCCCAAATGGAGCACATTAACAGATTAATTGCACAATCCTCAGGATACAAATGCAAGAAGTAAGTACGCGTCTTGCATTCAAGTTTACACAACCAGGCCTAGAGAGAGGCACGTATCATGCTGACAGGATCAGATATTCTTTAATTCGGGCACACAGAATAAGATGGGTAAACACAATTCCAGACAACCCTACAAGCCACGGACTGAATGTGATTTATGTGATGTGAATTGCTCTCCCAGAGCGACTAACGTGTAAAGCCAAAGGAATCCCAATTCCGCCCCAGGGTCCCAACTGAGAAGGGAGCTCCCAGATTTATCTCCAATGGTTTACCTGATGCTCATGCCTGATGCTTACCCAAGTGGTCTGCAAGGAACTTTTAGAGCTCTTCTATAGGATGTTTAAAGCCTTTCTTTTCCTAAACAAGAAAAAAACAATCCCAACTTTTTTCCCATTGGTGCTTCCAATTGTGGCGACTCGGTATTATTCTCCAGAGAAAGCAGGCTCGCACTCATCTGACCATCACACTGTGGGACAAGCAAGCAGTCAGCCATCAGGAGACTAGAATTCCTATTTCACCTCTGAAATGGGAGAGCTAAAATATGCCTCTGCTCCATGCAAAAAAAGTGTATCACTTGAGTGGACTGAGATGACATAAGGTTTTGCACTCTACACCCTAAGATAATGAAACAAATAATTGTTTTAGAAACAAGATGGCATGGAATAAAGAAAGGCACGATCCAAATTACAAAAAAAGAGGAAAACCGCAAATACCAGATGAGACTAATAAAAAGCAAAGAGCAAGATGCTGAATTTAAACCCACACATAAAAATAATCACATTAAATGTAAGTAGTCCAAAAAGCACACTATTGAAGACAAACACAGTCAGACTGAAACAAAAAAGCAAGACCCACATTTCGGGTGGCTATAAGAACCTCGCATTAAATATACAGATACGAATATTTCATAATTAGAAGTATGGAAAAAGATATCAAAGTAGATTTCAGAGAAGAGAATAGTTCAGGGCCAGAGAGGGTCATTTCATAATGATAAAGCCATAATGAAAAATGCACCAAGAGTACATAACCCTAAACCTTTATCCAACTAATAACATGGCTTCAAAATATATGGAGATAAAGCGAATAGAACTGCAAAGGGCATAGACAGACTCACAGTTATAGTCAAATATTTAAACATTCCTTTCTCAATGAATGATAGAAAAAGTGCACAGAAAGTCAGGAAGGAAATAAAATACTTCAACAGCATTATTAACCAACATAACCTAATTGCCATTTAGAGAACGCTGCAGCAAAACAGCATAATATACATTATGCCAAATACACATACAGAGAATTCTGTGAAATCCACACACCAAGCAAAACAAAACAAACAAAAAAAACCACCCCAAACTCTTAAAACTCTAAGTTAAGCAAAACTTGTAAAAGATCAATATACAAAACTAAATTACATTGCTATGTCCTAGAAACTAAGGGTTTGGCATGAAAATAAAACCAGTATTACTTATAACATAAAAATGTTATACTTAGGAATAAAACCAACACACAGGTCATTAGTCATTAGGGAAGAAGATCACAGAGCCAGTGCAAAGGCTCTGAGGCAGGATCATTGTCAGCCTCAGGGAGGGAACCAGGGCTAGTGGACAGAAAAAGGGAGGTTGGAAAAGAAATCAAGAAGGCAGGAAGGGACCCAAGGGTGTAGGGCCCTTGAGGTCACAGTAAAGAGTCTATATTTCTTCCTTAGGAATTGTTTTTTCTAAGTGACCTAGTGTCCCTCTGCAAAAATTGTAGCATTTTGCTGCTGATTTTGTCCAGATTCTAGGCATTAACATCCACCTGGTCTCTAGGGATCTCCCAGACTTCATCTTCATTAAGGACTTTATTTTGCCTCTTTCACCCCATCTCCACCTCTACTCCCAATCCCAATCCAGTAAGCTCCATGCGTGTGTATGCTTTTGTCGAAAATGGCTCTTGAAACAGCCTGCATTCAGACCACAAGTGTGGCGATTCATAACCTCCTTCCATCAGATGCATGCTATGTGGGAAGAGTCTGTTCCCTACAAAATCAAAATTTGATTTCAGAATTTGTCATTAATCCTAACTACACTGTTATTAGTTAAAAAGACTTTGAACAAGTTACTTAATTTCTTTACATCTCACTTTCTCCCTGTGCTTACCCAGGGAGTGCAACAGCTGCCTTCCATTGTTGTCCTAGAGATGAAAGGAGGCTTAGGCACGGATTCTGACATGAGGTTCAGAATAACACATACCGGCAAGCATTAAACATTCTTGCCATTAGGAGTGTACTCAGAACAAGAAAACTGGTAATATGTTTGCTTACACAGTTTAAAAAAAATTTTTTTAAGATTTTATTTGTTTATGTTTATTTATTTTGAGAGACAGAGAGAGAGAGAGAGAAGGCAGGCGCACCAAGCTGGGGAGGAGAGAGGGGGAGAGAGGATCCCAAGCAGGCTCCATGCTGTCAATACAGAGCCCTAAGCACAACTTGATTTCACAAAGTAAGAGATCATGACCTGAGCCGAACTCAAGAGTCGGACTGAGCCAACCAGGCACCCCTGCTCATACAGTGTTCACATTTTAATTTGATGTTATGTAACTTTCCTCTAGAATCCTAAGAAGAAACAATTCTCTTTGATTTGTACTCAATAGTCATCTTTTCATTTGTTAGGTCCTGTCTTAGTTAAAGCCATTAAAAACGTGTGTATATGTTTAAACTTCACAAATTTTCCATTTTATCTCAATTGGGTGCATTTATATGATAATCCTTTCATATATATGTGTTCCAGCACCTTCCTGCATTTGCAATACCATTTCACAAATGAGATGAACAATTTCCTATCGTCTAACACCTGTCCGTATGGAAATTTTCCAATTGACCCAATGTGACTTTTAAAACAGATTGTGAATTGTTTTAAACTATGAAAGAATCCTTCGAATACTGGAAAGATTAAGTTGTGGATACAGGATTTGGGAACTGTGCTGATTTCCTTTCTGACACAGTCTTCATCAATCACGTGATCTCCCAACTGTTTAGAAAAGTAAAAGAAAGTTAACTTTACAATGCGTAACTTTGTGATCCTTTGTTAGAAACTAGGGACTCCAACTGGTAGGTCTTAAATTTGCACGTGTATCACAGTGGAGATACAACAGTTTGTTGGGCCCCATTCGCTGGTGCTGCTGGTTCCTTGGATAAAGGGGGAACTGGAATGTGCATTTCTAAGTTTCCAGGTAATTCTGATGCTGCCATTTGGGGACCACACTGGTAGAATACTGTACTGCATCATGCTTTTACAACCTTTATACGTATTTTTAGCTATCTTAATTTCTGTATCTGATCACCTAACCTGGTCACAGAAGATACTTCCGTTTCCTATTTAGAACTAATTTTTGAGAACCAACCCTGTGTGAAACTTGATACTATGTTAACACTAAGAGCCACAGCTCTGGGTAGCAAGATACTTTCCAATGTTTCTCCAAAGCCCTGGGAATACACCAAGCACAAAATTCCACATGAAAGCGGTCATTTATCTATACATGAGTACAATTCTCTGGAGTGAAGGCCAAACCACACTCTCAGCCAATCAGATGGGCTCAGGATGCTTCCGTGGGCACACATATATACCATCTATTGAGATAATTGATCTGAAGGAAACAACATGGACCTTTTGGGATTTCACTGCATCCTGATGTAGTGATAAGAACCATAGTTATTTAGTTGCAAAAGTGAATTTGGGAAAGGTCATAATGAGTTGTATTCACGCTTAGGCCAAGGGCACCTAATGGGCTTGCTCTGAATAGTGCCTTGGGGAGAATTTCTTTGACTTGGGTGATTTTTCCCTCCAAGTAGATGCAAATCAGCCCCTAAAAAAAAAGGTTAAGAGTCTCAGCAATACACTTTGAAGGGCTCAGAAGGGAGTCAGGGGAGACGGGGCCCTGTTGCTCTCTGTGAACACTTGTGCGCTTCCTCCAACATACCTGGATGTGTTAGCCGACCTCCACCCTCTGTCCTTATAACTGGACAACGATTTATTCTTGCTGGAGCCAACCAGGCTTCGTGACGCATGCCTGACACTGCCACTACCCCCGCAGATGACCCTGTTCAGAGCGGCACACACATCTCAGCCCCAGGAGCTCCGCACAGGGCAAAGGATGGCACGGTGGTTGCTCCTCTGTTCCGGCATCAAAGTAGCCTTCCCCCCACCCCCCGTGCACCGTCAGTGAGTCAGGAACGGTCAGAAATAGACTAAGACGAAGACAGCATTTTATAAATGTCTTTGATTTGACCGTTAATACATTACTTCAAAACCATTTGCCCATGTACCTATTTGTGGTCATCTCAGAGTGTTTTTGTAAACAAGAAACATCATTAAACTTCATACCCAAAGCACGTAAGACACTGGCTGGGACATGAATACCTCACAGGTAGGTGGTGAGTAGACGAATGGCTTGGCATGTCATAGTTGAGCAGGGCTGCAGAAGTCAAACAGAAACCAGGAAGGTGAGGGGTGCCTGGGTGGCTCAGTCAGTTAAGCATCCGACTCTTGGTTTCCGCTCAGTTCATGATCTCCCGGTTTCCTGGGTTCGAGCCCCACGACGGGCTCTTCGCTGGCAGCATGGAGCCTGCCTGGGATCCCCTCTCTCTGCCCCTCCCCCACTCGTGCTGCCTCTGCCTCTCTCAGAATAAACTTTACATATATATATATATATACATATATATATACACGCATATATAAACATACATATATACACATATATATATGTTTATATATGCGTGTATACACATATATGTGTGTGTGTGTGTATATATATATATATATATATATATATATATATATATATATACATGAACCAAGAAGGTGAGATGAAGGCTGGACCATGGGCTCTTCAGGAAGCAGCATTCAAAAGGTGATGAGTGGAGCCTGAGGACCAGGGAGGCTTGCAAAGACAAACAGCAAACAGAAGGGACAGTAAGGAATGGGGGTCAAGGAAAAAAATCAGTGATGGGATGAGATGCATCGAAATGCGGGTGTCAGCTCACTGCATGCGATGGGGAAACACGTGGCCCTGGCTCAAATAGGGAAGAAAGTGCCAGAGACACTACAGCCACAGCTGTGTACCTCTTTAGACACATTCCCACTCTGAGCTTCAGATGTGGTAGCAAGTAGGGCAAAAGGCTAAGGAAAATGATGTCTCCTTGTGAATTTTAAGGGTTCAATGAGCAAGGAAAATTTCCTGAAGCTTCTCTAGATAGCTGTAAGCCCAAGTGATCAGAGGAAGCTGAGGGGTGTCTTAAGAAAGAATCTAATCACAACTACAGGAATTGGAAAAGATTAGTGGAGGTGTCCAGTTAAATATACAGAGGATATAAAGCCAGGTTGCCCTGGAACATATCATAAACGGAGGGCTAGTAGAAAAACGAGTAAAGGAATACCTCGCATGTATCATTATTGACGGATGCTCTGAAACCTGGGTTTGGTCCTCAGGGAAGTTCCAAATTTCAAATGGCCCCCTCTGTAAGTTAACTCACTGCAAAACAAACTACCTGAATCTTAGGCAGGTAACTAGCACGCATTTGTTAATTCCTCTCACACCTAAGTCTCAGAGGCCAGTTCTACTGATCTGAGCGGAGCTGGCTCGTGCAACTGTTGGTAGCTGGCCCGTTGGCTGGAAGTTACCAGATCTAGGATGGCCAAGACTGGGATGAATGTACTCTCCTCTGTGTTTGCTTCCTATCTCCATCTGGGAAATGCTCTCACGGTGATAAGAGGTAAGGCCAGGAGAGCTTGGAAATGCACTAATGTTTTTCAAGCATCTAATTTGCTACTGTCCCTCTGGCTAAAGCAAGTTGTTTGAGGCCAGATTCACTGTGGGAAGGCATTCTGGAAAGGTCTGGACAGGGAGCACTGATGCACTCAATCTACCACACCTGATGTGTTTAACCGTAGAAACTTTGGGAATGATGAAAGGTATAAAATTCACCGTATTTCACTATCTATAGAAAAAAAAAAGTCCTATTTCTTCCCCTTTTTTTGGGATTATTTACACTCCCACTTACAAAACAAGAATCATTAAGTACATGTGACTTGTATCTTTTTTTTTTATTTGTATCTTTTTTGGTTATTTTGCATAGGTTTTCACCAGTTTCTATTGTTCTGAAGCCTCATGATTTTTTCAAGCCTGCATAATACTCTGACTTGCTGTTTTTCTTTTAATTTCTTTTTATTTTTTTTTAACGTTTACTTATTTTTGAGAGACAGAGAGAGACAGGGAGATAGAGTCTGTGTAGGAGAGGGGCAGAGAGAGAGAGGGAGACACCGAATCTGCAGCAGGCTCCAGGCTCTGCACTGACAGGCTGACAGCAGTGAGCCTGATGTGGGGCTTGAACCCACGAACCGTGAGATTGTGACCTGAGCCGAAGTCGGATGCTTACCCGACTGAGCCACCCAGGCGCCCCTGACTTGCTGTTTTTGTATATTAACTTGAACATTTTCAAATCATGGACACTTTATTCTATCCAATCTTGCTTCCTTAGGGGAGCTGATTTAACTGAAAACTAGTGGGCAAATTCTTCTTAAGCCTCTCAATGTCCATTACCAAAATGCTGTCCAAAATGTTTGTTCTTCTCTTCATTATCAATCATAAATGAATAGACTGTGCCGTCTCCAGCCAGGAATGTTACCTTGTTTTATAAACGTCAGTAATAAGAATAGTAGCTGCAACTACCTTTGGGGCCAAGGTCAAGATTCAATCAATCCATATCAAGTCCCAGAACAGCTGTGGGCATTAGATATGCACTGTATATATGTTAACGAGACTGTCACTACTGTTACCAATTTGAGTGCATTTGATTTTCCATAGTTAAGTTTACTTTTCTATTTTTACAGATTCCTTGATGTATCTTTTCACTTCCCTCTTTTTTAATCTTGTTATTTTCCTTCACCTGTGTTTTGTTATTCCTGTGCTTCCCCTGTAAGTTTCTATCTTCACTGTCTATGTTCCATAAAAAAAGTACTGAATTTAAAGTTCTTTCATAAAATTCTTTAGAGAATTACACTTCGCAGAACTAACTAAATTACTGGTTTCTGTGTTGCCTGGTTTTGCACAGTAACACCCAGTGAAACACGGAGGAAGAAACCCAGGATCTGAAAACAAAGACAAGCCTGGAAACAGTTCGAGTTCTTTCTATCGTGTCCATTTTCTCATGCTTCCCCTAAATAACTACACCATCTCTCTCTCTGTCAATATCCAGGGTCAGGGTTTGCCCAGGCCGATCGGAAGATGTCCTCATCTGGAACGTGTGATCAGTCTTCTTTATTTCGTGTGGCTATGCTGACCCTCTAAGGGAGGTGGGGGGCTTTCTCTCCCACTGAGAAGACCCCAAAATTGTTTGCTCCATCAAGAAATGGCACAAAACATGAGAGTTACTCTTTCTGGGGAAGATAAACGTCTTCTCTCCTCACTTTGTTTTATTGCTAACAATTAAGTTGATTTAAAAATAAGTCCGTGCTGCTTCTATGTGCCGTTTCACACTCAAACCTTCATAATTGCTCCCCGAGTGTAATGGCCTAGATGTTAATTTTAGATAGTTGGAAAGGCAAGTCATATATTTTTAAATCATTGAGTCATTTTTAATTAATGTCTATTTGTTTTCATTTTGAAGCTCTGTTGAAATAATCAATAATGGAAGTTGAAAGTAGAGGCCGTAGCAATAAAGTTATATGAACTCATTTTGGCTGTAAATTATTTGTAGAATCTTCATAATTTTTTGATACAGAATACTGTTAAATTGGCCCCTGGTTAAATTGGTCTGTTAAATTAGTCTTCCTGAACATGAGTGAAGTTATAGTTCTATTTCTGTTTTCTGTGGAATTATAGACCAGGGGAGTTTGAAAAAAAAAAAAAATCAAATAAAAGGGACATGTATCACCCGAGTCTGAACTTGTACTTGAGGTCAGCGGTCATTAATTAAAGTGAGGCCAGTCAGGACGGGCCAGCTCTCCTCTTCAGCCAGAAAGAGCTGCCCAGCCACAGACACAGAGCAGGAGGAACACTTTATGCGACCAAGGAGGGGTAGTGCCCAGTGACCATCACGGAGCTGGAAAAAGGGAAAACAAGTGGAGAGACGATGACAGCATACTTAGGACAACATACTGTGAAAAATAAACCACATAAGGCCAGAAATGAGGACCAGAGGCCAGTGTCCTTGGTAAATCGACAGTGAGCTCCCTGAACAGGAGGTCCCTGAGTGGGGGGAATTTGGATGGAGAGGAGGTACCATTAGAAGGAAGCTGGAAATCTACAGCAAAGAATATGAGAGAGATTTGAGAGACAGCACAAGATCTAGGGTCTTCACTCCGGATAGGGTGGTTGAGCTAAGATGATAACAAGGCATTTGTGAGATGGGAAGACAAAGTATCGGGTGGAACATCTACAAAATGGTAAAATGAAGGGCATCATGTTTAGTTCATGAGGCCGAGTGCTCAAGAGATTAAGGGAGACAAAAAATTATAAATGAATACAGGGTGTTTTATGTCAGGGGGTGAGTATTTTAAAAAATTTTTTTTTAACGTTTTTTATTTATTTTTGAGACAGAGAGAGACAGAGCATGAACAGGGGAGGGGCAGAGAGAGAGGGAGACACAGAACCTGAAACAGGCTCCAGGCTCTGAGCTGTCAGCACAGAGCCCGACGCGGGGCTCGAACTCACGGACTGCGAGATCGTGACCTGAGCCGAAGTTGGCCGCCTAACCAACTGAGCCACCCAGGCGCCCCAGGGGGTGAGTATTTTAAAGGAGCTGGCAGGGTAGAGACTGGTATAGTTCCAGTAGAGAAAAAAATATGCTTCCACCAACGCCAAAGGAAACTCCTCTTCCAGATATCTGAAGACCCATGGGACACGTGCACCTTGCAAATGTAAACGAATAAAAGAACTGGAGAGGGGCACCTGGGCGGCTCAGTTGCTTAAGCTACCGACTTTGGCTCAGGTCATGATCTCACAGTTGGTGAGTTCGAGCCCCGCATCGGGCTCTGGGTGACAGCTCAGAGCCCGGAGCCTACTTCAGATTCTATGTCTCCCCCCTCTGTCTACCCCTCCCCTGCTCATATTCTGTGTCTCTCTGTCTCTCAATAATAAATAAACGTTAAAAAAAGTAAAAAAAAAAAAAAAAAAAAAAAAGAAGTGGAGAAAATCCTTTCTGATATGAAAAAAAAAAAATCTCATTAACTTTTCTCAACCAAAATAGAAAACAAAATTGGAAACTGAACTTTTAAAAATGATCCCAAGTATTGGTTTGCTGAATACGCTGCCTTGAGAGGTTCAGAAGAAATCACGGGCAGAACGTTTTCTGCAACACAGGCTCTAGGCGCAAGTAACATGCTGGCTACCCTTGCGGTCAGGCTCATCTCGCTGGGCTCCGCACCCCTGAAGAGTCACAGCTACGCCTACTCGCTCGCTCTGCCTGCCGACCTCACACTCACTCTGCTACCACGGCAGACACAAGCTCCCGTCCAGACAGCAGGTCGCCCCAGACGTGAGGAACACAGACGCGCGTTCCACGTGGGTTCAACCCGACAACATATCAGTAGCAAAACAATCTTAGTTATTAGCAAATGCCAGACGTTTCTATTCTATCAGTTTTCATCCTGGAAACATTGTGCAAATACTGTATGGTCTCATGAGAAAACAGAACCGGACAACTGGAGAAGATGCTTTAACTTTTAAATCCAGTGGCTGCCCAAGGGATGCCATGATCCTTGGTATTACTGCTTAAATCCCCAGGAGCCCCTCTCCCCCTGCCCTGCCCTGCCCCCCTCCAGCAGAGAGAAGCAGAATCTCCTTGAAGGTGAGATAGTAGGTCTTGGGATTCCATCAGGAAAACTGCTCTAACAACTAGAAAGGAGGGAAAGGAGACCTTGTATAGTTGTGCACATTATCTCGGGCTCTTCTGGCTGCTATAACAAAATACCACCGACTGGATGCTTTGGAACAACACGCATGTATCGCTCACAGCTCTAGGGGCTGGAAGTCCAAGCCTGGGGTGCCAGCATGGCTGGGTTCTGGTTAGAGCCCTCTTCCGAGGCTGCAGGCTACCTGTTTCTCTGCAGTGTCCGCACCCGGCGGAAGGGGCCAGGGAACGTTCTGGGCTCTCCTTTAGAAAGGCACTAATCCCACTCATCAGTCTCCACCCTCAGGACCTAACCACTCCCGGGAGTCTCCATCTCCTAACACCATCACCTCAGTGATTAGGTTTCAACATCTGGCCTTCAGAGGGACATAAACATTTAGAGCACAGCAGACATAGAGGCTGGGAATTATGATACATTACATTCAGTAACGGAATCATTAGCACTTAATGTGACTTAAGAGACTATAGATTGGGAAAGAAAAATGTGATTTGAGGGCCATGGCCCATGCCTATAGTTGATTCTTTCTTTGAGGTGTAAGTACGTAGACAATTTTATTGTTGAGTTGTTCTCACAGCCAGTTAATAGGAATGGCCTGACAAAATGTTCCTGAACCCACGTCCACCGCTCTCAGACCTGGCTTCTTGAGATTTTATCCCAGTTTATGTGTGCTGGGGTGGGTCTCGTATTATACATTGGTTATGACTCTGCACAGCAATATTTGGCCTTAAGTCTTTCCTCCCATTTTGGTGAAGGACACCCTTAGGTAACAAAGCTTGGAAAGCTGGAAAACCCCAGCCCTAAAACTGAACTGAGTCTGTTTTAGGGCTCAAGATCGGCAGAGACTCTAGAACTCTGATATGACAA
Source organism: Panthera tigris (assembly GCF_018350195.1). Classification (NCBI taxonomy): domain Eukaryota; kingdom Metazoa; phylum Chordata; class Mammalia; order Carnivora; family Felidae; genus Panthera; species Panthera tigris. The sequence continues at coordinate 50,702,862 of NC_056674.1, forward strand.
AAATATGGTGAACCGCTGCCCGAGAATATCACTCTGAAACTAATGACAGCGTTGTCAACTGTTGATCCCTGGCAATAAAAGAAAAGAAAAAACAGACTTGAGAAGAGAGCAGACAAGCTGAATCCAAGCATCCAAAAAAAAAAAAAAAAAAAAAAAGAGCCAATTCTTACCGGCAGGTGCCAATAATCAGCAGAGCGTGCCCTGACGTCTTAAATGTCACTTAACTCCCCAACTCTGATAATGGAGGGAGTGGCTGAGACTTTACAGAGTGTCAGTGTCAACTCCCAACATCAGCATCAGGTTGCAAAGCATTTCCTGGCTCACGGCCAGGGGATCCTAATAAGGAGTTTGTACCCACACATATGTAAGATGAATGATTTGTGTGTGTTACATATATTTCCTCAGTATGTGCTTGGTATTTGGAAGTCAGTTTACTAGGGATGTACTCAAAGACATGTGGAAAAAAGCATCAACTTGGATTCTTAGAAGTGGCCTGACAGTGTAATGGAATAGTCAGAGAAAGGCCTCCTGCTCCACAAATCATGCACATACACCGGATGCTAATATGCTAAAAGGAAGCTGAGATCTCATATTCTACATGCACGCGTTGTAACACATTTAGAGCAACTAACTGTTGTTCTTGGAACAGAATAAACACCCACAAAAAAAGCTGAAGGAAAACAAAATTTTCAAAAGTGACTGGATTACTACGGAAAATGTCTCTAACTTTAACACCACGAAATGATAAAATACTTTTTATACAATATTTATTACATAACATGGATGCTTCCCTGAGAAATTTGCCTTTTCTTCTAATTAAATGATTAAATAAATCATGCTTTTATGAGCTACCAATATTAACAGCATCATCGAGAATTATTTATCGGAGTCCACTTCCTTTCTAGAGAATGAGAAATTTTTTTAATTGGCTCATTTATGTCAGGTCATATATATCAAGAGGTAATTGCTTCGCTAAAATCCCACAGATTTAAAGATTGGCTTCCAGTTCTTTCGTTTGCTAAAAATGACCCATGTTAAGAACAGTAAAAATGTCACAGGTGTCGCTGAAAGACTAATAAGCATTCTTTGACAAAAATGTAAGTAAAGGGGTGATGTGATTAAAAGCAAAGCTTAACAGCAACACCAACAACAGAAAACACCCCAAAACAGAAAAACAAAAAACTCCAATGTGTTAGAATGACCCTTGCACAAAGAAAAACATATGTCTACGGTGTCATCATGTGACAGTTGAAAAGAATCATTACAAAATGGTTAACATGTAGTTAAGATGGGAAACAGAAAATTTAGTAATATTTTTCTTCATTAAATGCTGTATCAATGGTTTCTCTCTCTCTCTCTCTCTCTCTTTTTTAGCAAAACACGATTTTCAAACAAAATCTTCTATGGCAGTCAGCTGAAATGGGTAGAAAGGCCCTGATTGTAGGCAGGGGGAGGGTGAAGGAGCTGGAATTCTGGACACTGCATCTCCCACTTATCTCTCTAAGGTTGCCCCCCAAACAATTCCAGTTTTAAAACAGTATTTTATAATAAGGTAAATAAGTGGAATAATCAATATCGATAATTCACCCACAAACAACCTTGAGAGAAAATGAAAAGTAGGAAATGTATCTTCAAGATCCTCCCATTGTCCATTTCCATATCCTTCTCTCTCATTCCCCCTGTCCACAATGGTACCCATTTCTATCCACTAGCATATCACTTAATATAAGCGCTCGCTCCACAGGCCAGATCCTGTGAAGCGATACCTTTCGATTCAATGAAAGCTTGCTGGATTGCTACTTACTGCAAGGTAATACTTTCAACATCGTAGAAGGAAAACAGAAGAACCAGCCGCCATATAATCTAATCCATTTGACCAGAGCTAGTTTCACCACTTTTTACTGCCCTCTATCACTTCCAAAGGAAAGAAAGACATTCTCTAATAATGATTAAAGAACTATTTTTTTTTAATTTTTTTTTAACATTTATTTATTTTTGAGACAGAGAGAGACAGAGCATGAACTGGGGAGGGGCAGAGAGAGAGAGGGAGACACAGAATCTGAAACAGGCTCCAGGCTCTGAGCTGTCAGCATAGAACCCGATGCGGGGCTCGAACTCATGGACCGTGAGATTATGACCTAAGCTGAAGTGGGACGCTTAACCGACCAAGCCACCCAGGCGCCCCAGAACTATTATTTAATAAGACTCTACTAGGAAATCTCACACTGTTGGTGGAAATGCAAATTTCAATCACTTTGGGAAACTGCTGGACAGTATCTACTAAAGCTGAACATATGCCTAAGCTCTGATCCAGAAACTCCACTCTTTATAGGGTGTGTGTGTGTGTGTATGTGGGTGGGTAGGTGGGTGGGTGTCTTCAAGAGAAATGCATACAGGATATAGTCACAAGAGACCTGTCCAAGAATGTTGTTATATACACTAATCATAACAGCCAAAAAAAAAAAAAAATTAAGATGCAAACCATATGGTCATAAACAGCACAGGTAAATAGATTGTCACATAGTCATACAATGAAATACTATTCAGCAATGAGAATTAAAAAACTATAACTACTCACAATAACAAGAATTAATCACACATCAAAAAAAAATGTTGAAGGAAGCCAGATTAACCCTTCCCCTCTCCGAATAAGGCAAACCGACCTATAGTATTAAAAGTCTAGATACTGGTCATTCAGTGTCTAAACTAGGAGTCCCAGACGGTTTTGGGTGTCCTGATAACAACTCACTTCTTCATGTGAAAGTTGATCACTGGTCTTGACTGTATTCACTGAGCTACACATTATTTGTGCCCTTTTTCTGTATGCATGCTATACTTTAATAACATTTTCCCCCAAAAAGGAGAAAAATAATTCAACTCATCACATTAGCAAACTCATGGAGGAAATAAAGAAGATTCCCATTAATGCAGACAGAGAAATCTATAAAATTCAGCCTTCATTAATGAAAACTTTCTTAGCAAACTTGGAATCAAAGGGAACTTCATTAATCTGATAGAGAACATCTACAAGAATCTTCCAGCAAAACTTGCATTTCATTGTGAATTATTGAAACCTTTCCCTGGAGATCAGGAGTAAGATAAGGATGCCTGCTATTACCAATTCTCTCTGACATTTTGCTCAAAGTCCTAGGTAATGCAACAAGGCAAGCTTAGAAAATGAATAAAACCACCATTATTCAGAGTTGACTTGGCCTCATTGAACATCCAAATGAATACAGAGACCAGCTATTACAATTAACATGATAGTTCAGCAAAGTCATTGGGTATAAGGTAGGAAAGCAAGGTCAATTTTATTTCCAGATACAATAAAGAGAAAATCTAAAACACGTAGAATCAAAATCAAAATTTAGGCACTGAGCTCTATGACAGAGCCACTCCAGAGTTCTGCACAAAACATTTCAAACCACTATTTGAAACAATGAAAAGACTTTTAAGAAATAACTCTACTCAAAGACTGTGAGGACTTCCTAAGTAGTAACCTCTTGAGGCCGGATCCTTACTTCAGTAGTGTTGATCAACGCATTTTGGACTCTTTCTCCCAATTTCATCTAGAAGTAGAAATGATTCATTGCTGTATAGTTCCACTTTGGAGTTAATAAATAAATAGTCTACATTTTTCTTTGTAGTCAACAGATGACTTTTAGCTTCTTACAAAACACTAAGCTTTCCATTTTAGGAAGGAAAACAAGAAAAAAAGAAAAAGATAAGGCCACAATGGGAACTATTCAAAACCATGGACCTCAGATTCAAAAATAAAATTGAAGAATTACAAAAGGGTGGGACACCTGACTGGCTCTGTTGGAAGAGCATGTGACTCTTGATTTTAAGAATCCCAAAAAGGTTTCTGTTCAAGCATCATTATTATAGCAACTGAAGGAATGGGGACTGGCCACCCAACTGGCTGATTAGAAATATCCCGTTATGGTTTATCATCACCCTCCATCAATGACAGTCTCTTGAATTTTACTCATCTCTTGATCATGCATTTACTCAACACATATTGTGTGTGCTTACTGTGTGACAGGCACTGTGTTAGAGATTCGAAGATTCTGGAAGTCTGGTCTTCTCCAGAATCGGTCATCTCTTTTCCTCCCTCCTTATCTATTCTTCTCCCCTCCCAAAGACCCATTCCCTCCCCCAAAGACTCATTCCAGAGACTTATTTCAAAAAAATAATAATTATAGAGAAGATATTTCATTTTAATGGATTCTTTGGGGGTCAAATACATATCATCATGACATACGTGATGACTGGTTACCACAGACCATACTGTTTCTTGGATAAAGAAGTTTCCTAAGCTATAATTTTCTTATTACAAGATAATTTGATCAGACCTATAGTCTTTAACTGTAAAATATTGAATTTAAAGGCTTTACGAAGCAAAAAATTAAAAAGTGAAAAATAAGGCTCTATGAAACAATGAACTGGGAATCTACTAAATACTAAATTTCAGGTTATGTTACCAATATTTTAGAAATTTGTCTTCCCAAATGTAATAACATACAGAAGATGGTGACTGACACATGATTCAAGACATATCACAGCTTCCCTGAAATTTCCTTTTGATGTTTATATATAAACTTAACAAACTAAAAAAAAAAAAAAAGGAATAAGATACAATCCTTGGAAATAACATTTCTTCTGTTTTCCTTACTTTAGATAAAACTTTTCACCGGTTTTATTTCTATCATGACCATTCTGATGTCTTGCTGGTATTTTTGTACAGTTGTTATCACCAGAGAGGTTATTGATTTTTTTTCCCCTCAAAGTATCTGTCCATGTTTTTTGCTATTCTTTCTTTACTGTTTTTAGTGCATACTAAGATCTCCCATTGATTCTGAAGTAAAAAAAAAAAATGCATTATTTGACTTAATTTCTCATTTCTGAGATTTGGGATATAAAAAACTCTGGATAATCTTAAAATAGCATACTATTATAACTTGGAATAATTGAACTTGGAAATCTAGTATATACACGTCTTAGGATCTCTCAGAGGGAGGTACGATAATACTTCACTGTCCCTAAAAAAGTTTTGATTACTGACTTACAATCACCAAGGGTTTTAAAGAGTTGAGAAACTTGCTGACATTTTTACACAATATAGTTTTTTCTTTTTTAAGACAGAGAGAATGAGCAGGTGAGACAGGCAGAGGCAGAGAGAAAGACAGAGATAGAGAGAGAGAAAGAGATTGAGAATCCCAAGCAGGCTCCACGCTTGAGCGTAGAGCCCAACATGGGGCTCCATCCCAGGACCCCGGGATCATGACCTGAGCCAAAATCAAGAGTCGGAAGCTCAACCAACTGAGCCACTCAGGTGCTCCTCTGCACAGTATTTCTAAAAAAAAAAAAAAAAAAAAAAAAAAAAAAAATTATCCTTGGCTTCAGCGGTCTCCCACAATGCCTGCACCAGCCCTGCAGATTTGAAGACATGCCTCAATCTAAAAAAACCCAGGGCTCTAAAATTACAAACCAACTGGAAAGGGGAAGGAATGGAGCCAGTGAGGGTCAACAACCGCGAGTAGCAAATGGCGTGTGATGGCATGTAAATGATTTACACACATAAGTTGTGACTAAGGAGGGCCAAGAGGGAACACAAGGTACAGGACTGTGTGTGTCATGGGACTAGACCCCGTTAGAGCACTCAGGCAAGCAACCCTGAGTACCTGCCACCTACCTGGGATCTCACAGTGAGGAGGGGAAAGTGTTTTGGCGGAAGGAAGTTTCTGCAAAAGTCTTGACAGAAATAAACACTAACTGAATAATAAAAATAATACATGCAAAGAACGCCAGTCTGAGGAATAGAGAGCAGAGAGAAGGGGGATCCAAGAGGAGGATGCCGGCACCCATCATGGCCATGGCAACACCCTCTTCCTCCTGAAATCCCTGAGGGCCACAGAGAGATCCATCAGGTAGCTGATGCGACCAGAGACTACAAGAAATCCTGACTCAAAAAAAACTGTATGAGGGGGTAAAAAATAAAAAAGAGACAAAATTGGGGAAGTTTAAATAGTTAGTCAATCCTTGAATCGTGGTTAATGCTTCAGTTGTGACAATGAACCTGTAGGTAGGCTTTTTTAAAAACTCCTGATCTCGTATAGGTGGATACAAATAGTTAGAGATTAAATGATGTGATGACTAGAAGGTTTTCAGAATAATCCCGGAGGCAGTGTGTGCGGTACAGAGGAAGAAGTAACAAATTGTGGTTAAGAATTATAAAGCCAGACTGGTTTGCAGAGGTCACTGGAGGCGAGGGGGATTACCATCTACATTAGGTTGACAGGGGCAGAGGTGGGGGATGCAGGGACTGGTGGGGGGCGATGGGAGACGTACGCAACAGGGTGACTCATAGGCTTCCAGGCCACACGCTTGAGTGGCCAGGAAGGTCATCCACTGCGACAGGAGACACACAAAAGAGGCGGGTTTTAGGGTGGGGTTGGGGAAAGGGTGGGGCCCCAAGCATGGTTTGCACCCCAGACAAGTGGTAAATCTGAGAGGTCTTGGAGAGATCAAAGAGCCTGAATAAATGCATGGCTAGGTATGTCTGGAACTCACAGAAGTCGCCTGGGCAGGACGGAAGAGTCCTCAGTCCACACTCATATATGGTAGCAGAGGTACACTGATAGACGAGGGGACTAGGGGGAGAGTCAGAGAAGCACACTTCCATTAATTATCCATGGCTGTGGGGTGGAGGAGGCGGGAATTAGTGCACTGGCAAAAGAACACAGCTATCACTTCATCTTGTAATTCTTTTTGCACGAAGCCCTCCGTTCCTCGGTTTCTGGAAAGGACTCCAATTGACTGACCTGGGTTGCATACGTATTCTTTTTCTGACATTGTCAACGATGTCTGAAAATCAGCAAAGAGCAAACTAGAAACGGCGACTAATGACAAGTTTTACATACATATGAAAAACTGTCTTCCTAAAATCTTTCTCTAATATGCAGGATGTCCATTGGCTTTTGAAATTGGCCAATAGAGCACAGAGTTTCAAAAGGAAACAATGATAATAAAATTAAACTCATGGTGCATTTGGATATGGATAGTATTCTAGACTTGTCAACAAACTTTTGTAATTACTACTTTCTTCAAAGCCCATAACCACGCTGTTTGATAGATAAATCACTATTATAACAAAATTCTTATAAATAATGAAGAAATCTACACAGAATTTTCCAGGATTGGTTTATTAAGGTCGTATTTTCTATTAGTCAATGAAGCAGAATTCTAACTAAAAATCTTGCTGTGCCTTCTTTGGATCTTTGTCTAAGATATATCATTCAGAGAATCCATCTGTAGTCGGTTCAACACTATGCTCCCCAAGTTCATGTCTACTCAGGACACCTGAATGTGACTTTATTTTGACATAGGGTCTTTGCAGAATTAATTAGTTAAGAATTGGAGTGTCTGGCTGGCTCAGTCGATGACAGCATCCTACTCTTGATCTTGGGGTTGTGAGTTCTAGTCCCGTATTGGGCATTGACCTTGCTTAAAAAGAAAAAGAGAACTGGAATAAAATCATACTGGTTTAGGATAGGTTCTATATCTAATGCGATTGTTCTCAGAAGAGGAATAAATGAATGAACAGAAGCGCAGGGAAGAAGGCAATGTGAAGGTGGAGGGGATTGAGACTGGAGTGAGGTGCCCACAAACCAAAATTCAGCAAGGATTTGCTACAACCACCAGAAGTGAGGAGAGAATCATGGGAAAGTTTCTCCCTCAGAGCCCCCAGAACACCTAACCTTGTCAACACCTTGATTTTGGACTTGTAGCCCCCAGAACTGTGAATGAATACATTACTGTTGCTTTACGTGACCCAGTTTGGGCTATTTTGGTACAGTGCCCTAGGAAGCCGGTACACCACCTCTTATAGAGAAGAATTTTTATTTACTAATGAAAATCATTTTCCCCATGAGGCCAAAAAGCCCTTGATTCTAATGTCTCTTGATAAACGTCAATTGTTCTAGAACGTATCTGGAATCTGTGAGATATCAGCATCATTTCGGCGTTTAGAATAACCACTTCCATGTGCAACTGCAAACAAACCAGCTGATGTCATGGCTGCTTTTATTAGCGGTGGAGGGTCTCTTTCTAAATTCTCCTGACCTCAATTTATCTTCTTAATATTCTTATTCAAATACTCTTCCTTTTTCACAATAACTGAATTGCAAACTCGTGGAGGCCAAAATCCTGTTTGTCCACACTGAGCAGATGACCTGAACTGGAACACCATTCACTGCCTTTTTATCAAACCAAAGCCCCGAAGGGGCTTACATGGTTCCGACTGTCTCTAACCTTCCGACCCTTATCGAGCAACACCACGCACAGAAACGTTCCCAAGGCTAGGCTAGAGAAGGATAGCAGTACCTTATTTGACGTTTTTAAATGCCTTCAAGGCAGAGCAACTATGGGTCAGGTCTTCAATGTTCCCTTTCTCAGATTGAGCTTGACCTTTGTCTCGTCAATCAGGTAGCCATTCTACTACGAAGGGTGGATTATCCTGGCGACCTTCTCATCTTTTTACCTCCCCTCTCCAACCACACCCAACCCTCCCTTTTTATTTAAAATCGTATCAAGATGACCTCTCCCTGGAACTCATGTTTAGCAAAAATCTAGGACATAATTCTCCAAAGAAATAATAGTGAAGACTAGATTATAACCCTGATTTAGTATTGAGAATCGGTTCATTTGTACAGCACTTACACACAATAGCGTTTGTTTCTTGACTGTGTACTTCATGGTGCTCGGGGCTGAGAGACTGAAGGTGCAAGCGGACAAGAGCCAGAACACACGGGGGGACGGGACCCCCCACAGGCGCTACCGCCTGCAGGAAGCCATCCGACAGTCCTCACGATCCTCCTGACCCAGGCCAGGAAGCCAGACAGCAACTCCTTTAGCGACTGTCCCCAGAGAGTCAGGACTGGAATAACTGACCCTCTTCCTCATTTCGGCCTTCACTTCCAACTTAGGGCCCACGGACAAAGCCTTCCCCGTGGCCCCAGGAGAACGCAGCCCCACCCAACCACACAGATGAGCCCCCTGGGGTCAGCCCCGGTTACAGCCTCCAGCCAGGGCCACCCGCAGCCTCGGGTTTTGTGCACCAGAAAGCTCTTCTCCTCCCATCTGCCTTGGAGTCCCTGCCAAAGGCGAATGACGGTGACGGACTCCCTTGCTATCGGTCCACTGGGAACAGCGGCTTCGGCCTGTTCCGGTCCGGGTGGCCCGCACTTACTTCCACCGGGAAGCCAGGAGTGATGGGCCCCGGATGACCAGGGGGTTCCCGCGTGGCTGTTCCACGCCCAGAACCACAGATTCGGCCAGTCCTGTTCTCAGGGGCCGGTTCTTTTCAGTAACTTGGGCCTATGCAATCATCAGTCCTGTTTCTCAACATCTACTCTGTACTCCGAATCCAACTGTGTAAGTACCTGGATGGGGCAGCTGGAGTCCTCTGAGGCGTTAGGTAACACACGTGATTCGTTTTATTGGATGATCTCTTGTAATACTTGCTTGTATTTTTATTTCTACTATTCTATGTGGATTCCAGCCTATCGTAGATGCCAATATGCTAGCAGTTGCAATGTCATTACACAAGGGTTGAATTCTTATTTTCAGCTGGTGCCATGTTGACCTGGAAAACTCAGGAATTCTTTCCCGACACAAGTAATGCGTTACCCGGGAGCCTGCTGCTTCCCAAAGACAAAGAGCTGGTCACTCGGTACACAGGACATTGGTGGGCTGCACGCAGCAAATCCCGACTTCAGACCAGGGCGTCAGAGGACAAAGACAGAGCGTGTGTTTCCAGCTTCCTATCGTCTCCCTCTTTCATTGGTCAAGATTGGCCCCACCAGTAGTTAACGCCTTCTCCTCTCCAGCTCGTCATCTGAGCATTTCAGCGTTTACTGGTGAAGCCATACGGCACACTCAGCTAAGCCATATGGCAGCCCTTCATTCTCGCCCAGAGGTGGGGGGAGGAAACACAGCCTCCGGGGATCTATCAAGTCAGAGCTGCCCGCCAGAGCTCCCGTGTCTCCCATCCAGTGGTGACACGGGAGTCCGTCCGGATGCCACCTTGGGGGAGAGAGGAGCTAGTCCATGCCGCGATTAGATGAGGTCACGGTGGCCATAAGGTTTGCCCATGGTATGGACTCTCTCCATTAACAAGTGGTCAAAGCCCAAGACACAATGAGGCCAAGAGACATGTGACCCTCGCACGTTTAACACGGGAAGACTGACAAATGAAGGGTCAGCACCATAAAACATCCTGAAAAAAAATAAGTAACTCTGAGAAACTGGAAATAGCAAGCTGCAGTACCCCAGAATTTGTGTTCCTGGAATATATGGCTCCCTGACCTCCCAACACGGGGAGCAAAATTACGTCATAATATTTAATAATTGGCCTCCAGCTGGTGTTGGTACAGAGAAGCAGCAGTGAAAATTAAGTCCCTCTGCCTGGCTGGCAGTTAGGCTGACCAGGACTAAGACAAAACAGAGAGCCTAAGACATTTCTAATGCCTGAAAGTAGTTATTTTGAGAGCAAAGATCACTAGTGCCTTTGACCTATAAACATATTTCTACACCCAACAAGGAAAGAGCGCTCGTTCAAGGAAAAGACACGTTAAATGAGCTACCACGATGTTTAACTGTTTTACTGCATAATATAGATATCGATATTTTAATTATATCTCTGTGTGTTACAAGAACTTAGAAAATCTCAACTGGAAAATGATCACAAAGTGCGACTACGTGTCATTTTCTGAGTCAGGAATGAATCAGGTCCTGGGCACATGTGGTCTTGTAAGACTGGAATCGTCCAAAGCGGTCCTGACGCATATGGATAGGGGGACATTGAAGCTGGGAGAAATGCACATATTTGGATATCAGGTGACTTTTCTCCTGTATTTCTGTGACCCCTGTGGCATGCAGCACAGCAATGAGCTCCCTGCTTGTGTTCAACAGTGTCAGGTACGACAAGGCCCTGTGGCCACCTCTGTCCCCCCCACTCCACGACTGCCCAGGGAGGCCCAGCTCTCCCGCTTCACAGGTCACCTTCTCCAACTACATCTCGTGCGGCCCAGGGAAACACTGCCGGAGCCCAGAGCACTAGCCAGGCGACAGCAGTCAGGGGCCTCTTTACACGCCTGAGCTGGCTGCCGCTACCGATGACTGGCGGAGGGATTTGATTTGCAACGGGACGTAACGGGAATCACGGTGGCGTTCAAGGTGTGGTTTAAAATGCTAAGCATGGGACTTTTAGTCCTGTGACGCCGGCAAGGTGATTTCCTCTCTGAGGACTGGGTTCCTCACTCAAACAAGGCAATTCCCAAACCGCATTAGAATATAGAGCCAGTAGTTGTAACAAAACCCCAAGAGAGGAGCAGCCTGAGCAAGTGAGCAGCTCACTTCCCCTCTGCCTCATAGGAGGTCACAAGAGGCGACCCCTCTTGGGTCCTGGGCTCGAAGGACCCCTCTGTTCTTACTGTTCCCCTCGCCTGTGACACGGTCACGTCTGCAGGGTGGAGGGGCCCACAGTCAGCTCCCAGGAGGGAATCATGAGGAACACCCCCCCCACCCCCGACCCCATCAGAAGGGCACAAGCAGTGTTGTGCTGGGATGACAGGTCCCAGCCCAAAGCCAGCTCTTAACCCCTCAGCATGTCCAGGAGTGGCCACACACAGCCTTTATGAAAGTTCAATTACAGAAACGCACAACAATTTATATGAAAAACAAGGGCAACAGATATTCAACATTCAACCCTTCCCGATTACGTTAAGCGTATTTTACTATCTATGCTCTTACAGGTGGTTATTTACCAGTGTTGATGCATGCAAATATTACACGACCATAGGCTACCGCCGATCTTTTCCTGACTTCCAGAAACTTGACGTTGGTAGCTTGAAATCCATCACGGCCGGTCTATTTACACTACAGAAATTGGCAAAGCCTGCAATTCAGGCCTTAATTTATTGTTTTGTTGATTATCCAGACCAGCAGCTGGCAAACCAGCCCACACCGTTTTGGTTCAGTCCTTAAACGAAGCATTTTTTTACGTTTTAAAATCTAAAAGGAAGGCAGAGAGAAAATGCGTGACAGCAACACGTACTGTGTGTGGCTGCAAAACCTGAAATATATACCAGCAGGCCCTTTACAAAAAATGTTCCCGAACCTGATGGAAAAATATTAATAATGCAAATGAATTGAAAAGTGTCCTTGCTGGCTGTCAGCTGGATGGCCTCCTGGGCTTACAGAAGCGGCCTCATTCCTTGTCACGCGGCCCCCTCTAGCTTCAAAGCCAGCAAGGGCGAAGATCCCCTGTGTCCAATCCCTCCCATGGTTTGAATCTCTTTCACCAGGAAGCAGCCAGTCTCTCTCTGGGTTTCTTCTCTGTTTGTTTGTTTGGTTTTGTTTTTTTAGTGTATTTATTTGGAGAGAGAGAGGGGAAAAGAGAAAACAAGTGGGGGAGGGGGAGAGAGAAAGGGGGACAGAGGATCTGATACAGGCTCTGTGCTGACAGCAGAGAGCCCAATGAAGGTCAGGCTCACGAATGTGATCATGACCTGAGCCACCATCTGAAGTCAGACGCTTCACCGACTGAGCCACCCAGCTGCCCCGCACCCAGTCCCTTTTAAGGGCTCCCCTGAACAGGTCAGCCCCACTGAGGACTGTCGCCCTTTCTTGAAGTCAGCGGTGTCATAAGGCATACTCATGACAAAGTGACAGCCTGTCACCTATGTAGGATTCCCCCCAATCAAGAGGGTGAATTACACATGGTCGTGGATCATGGAGGGCGATCCCAGAGTCCTTCCTTCCACAAGGGGAACCTCACAGCTTCAGCCACATCTACTTCTTTTATTTACATCATTATTTTGAGACTATAATAAGATCCTACACATAAAAAGCACCTTATTACTATATAAAGTCTATCGTGGTCAAAAATGCTCTCAAGTCCAGTGTTACCGACCTCTACTGAGTCCAATTCACATACCTGAATCTTTGCTAACAGAGTTCCTTTCCAATTCCTACTTCAGAACCCGGGATGGAGGTCCATCTCTGACCCTGCTTTGGTTTTGCACTTCCTCCGAGGCGTCCTGAAGAGGGCATCCGGCCCAGCCATAGGATGGGGCTCCGGAACAGGGGTAACCCACGAACCCCTTCGTCGTCTAGCAAGTTCCACTTCACTTTCCCAAATGCAAGATTTTCCATTCTTCCTTCTCTCCTCTCCTTCCATTCCCCTCCCTGGCCTGCCCCCCCCTTTTCCTCTCCCTCCTCTTCGCTGTCTCCCTCCTTCTTCCTTTCCTTCCATCCCTTTCTTTCCCAGACACACTCAGAAGCCTGTACACAAAAGCAACCTTTTGTCAGTTCCTCCACACTCTTTTTTGGCCAGAGGCTAAAAGATAACAATGACAAGTTTGTCATGTCTTTACCACGTGCGTCCGGTGCCCACAGTATCCACTCAAAAGGCACTCAGATTTCCTAAGGAACTGAGGCAAAGAGAAGGAACACGAGCTCCTAGCGGACCCAAGCGGGTTTATGCGCCCAGGGACGCTCCAGTTTCTGAGGCTTCTTTCAAGAGGGAAGAGCTCCATTTGATGTGAGCTCCTTCCTCCATGAAAGCAGTATTTTAAGCACTGATGGTTAACAAGAACTTATTTCTGGTGCAGAAGGAAAGCGGTAGCCAGCAAGTGGGATTTCTCACAAGGTCCGCAGAAGCACTTCGAACCCACACGCGTGTGATAATTTATAAAGAAAACTGCATCTGGCGCTTCAAATGCCAGGATGTCGCCTGCACCCCGTCTTTTTAACAAGGATAATGCCCCCACCCTTTGTTACAAACAAGACAACAGGCCCCAAATGGAATCACTATGCCAAGCCCCGGGTCACAAAACTGACACTTCACTTAGTTAACACTTTGGGATCTCTCAGAAGTAGACTTAAACCGGTCCATCAATCACCGGATCAGCACTCCTCATCGGGTGACCTACCTGCTGGACGCCCCGCCCACCCGCTATTCCCTAAAGGAAAAGAACTCTGCGGTAACCAGCCCACTTTTCTGCCTAGAAAACTTCCTTGCTCGCACTCCAGGCTGCCTGTAGGCTCCTTCACTGTTCCCTCTCCTTGGAGCGCCTTTCCATCCACTGAACTGAATGCTGCCGGATTCGAATCCATTTTTGTGCAGATAAGCTCTTAAACTCTTTAATGGGCCTCAGTTTGCCTTTCAACCGTTCTGGTGTCAGAGAAGGAGTCAAAGGAGACCCTGCCATCCCCCAGGGGCCAGAGCGACCAGGCGAGATCCTACCTGCGGTCTCCCTTGGAGCTCCCTGCTCGGGGGGCCTCTGGAGATGGGGGCTCGTTCCTCTCACATCCCGGGTCCTGGCTCCACGGACTTGGTGTTCGGAACTTTCAGACTACCGGAGCACCTCTTTTTCCAGACCGCGGCTGGAATGGGAACGGTCCAGGGGGCCATCTGGGTCGGACTTAAAAAGCTCACAGGGTCTGGGGCACCTGGGTGGCTCAATAGGTTAAGCGTCTGACTTGGGTTCAGGTCTGATCTCATGGTTGGTGGGTTCCAGCCCCACAACGGGCTCTGTACTGACAGATCAAAGCCTGGAGCCCTCTTTGGATTCTGTGTCCCCCTCTCTGCTCCTCCCCCAACGGCACTCTGTCTTTCTCTCAAAAAATAAATAGTGAAAAAAAAAAAAAAGAAAGAAAGAAAAGCAAACAGGGTCTGACATAAGCAGGGATGGAGCCAGTGTAAGGTCTCAGGTAAATAAAATTTTGCTTTAAGGCTGATCAAGCAGGTTAAACATACCAAAGATAAACCTGAATTATGGTGGCCTCAGTGCAGAACTTTTAACGTAGGAATTTTATCTGTTTACAGGATGCCCTAGAGCAAAAGGGGTCTCCTGCAAGCATTAACCATAAAGAGAAGAGGGAAAATTATTTTTCCTCCTCTACAATTTCTGGGAACCAGAATAAGACCCCTGGGTCACCCCATTCATTCCAGAGCCTGCAGAGGGGATCCTGGGAAAACTGACAGAAGCCCGGGTCAAAGTTCATAAAAAACAGAAAACCAATGGGGGCGCTTGGGTAAGAGTTAAGGGTCTGACTCTTGACTTCGGCTCAGGTCATGATCTCACAGTTCATGGGTTCGAGCCCCAAGTTGGGCTCTGCACGGATAGTGCAGAGCCTACTTGGGATGCTCTCTTCCTCTCTCTCTGCCCCCACCCCCTCTCAAAACTAAATAAACTTAACAAGCAACAAACAGGAAACCAACAAATCACTGAAGTAGTAATCGGTAAATGCTTATTGTGCCCCCTCCAAAAAGATAGTTTGTAAACCAAAAACACTCAAACCAAAACATGGGATGAGGCTCACAGGTAGCTTGTTATAAAGAAGCTTATACGACCGGTAATTGATTAAAATATTATAATTTTCTTAAAAGAAAAGGAACTAGTCACTGGTTAGCTCATAACAGTTGTGGAGAACTATTTAAATCTGCTTATGATTTTTAGACGCATGAAACAATAAGTGACCCAGGTCAAGTTAGCCTCCCTTGTCTTTGAACTAAGCTAAATTAATCTTTGTTCATATGAGTAAGCTGGTTTTGTCTGCTCAGGGAATTTTCAAGTCTGGCTTCCATTTGTGTTTGACTTTAACAACTGCAAAGGGTGAGGATTCTTCCCAAAGTTAGCTTTCCCAGATCTCTGCCTGTGGTGCCTGGTTGCAAGAAAAAGGTAAAATTTCACATTGTCCTTTTCTTTGCAAATTCAGACTCTGGTGGATTTGATTTTGGTAGACGCCTTGGTTGTTCAGGCTTTTTCTGGGACAGCTATTGCTTTCTGGTCTTGTTTTGTGTCCTGGGAACATAGCTTGGTAGCAATCAGGTTGGGGGCCCCAGCGAGCGGCCAGACAGGAATGTGGATTATTTTCCCTTTGAGCTGGGGTTCTGCTCTTCTTCTGAGGGTTGGCAGCTCTCAGGGGAAACTAAGTCTGTCTGTCTTGGTTTTCCTTGGTTCTGGATCTTGGGAGGGTAGTAAGTATCTTTTGCACCCTCTTTGGGCATGTCTCTTGCATTCAAGGAATTATTCAATACTGCCAGGAGTATTTACTGTTTGTCCCAGCTGAAATCTGACAAGATACTTGAGATGATTCTTTTTTAAAAAAGCTCTTAGCGGGGGCGCCTGGATGGCTCAGTCGGTTAAGCATCCGACTTCGGCTCAGGTCACGATCTCTCAGTCCGTGAGTTCGAGCCCCATGTCGGGCTCTGGGCTGATGGCTCAGAGCCTGGGGCCTGCTTCCGATTCTGTGTCTCCCTCTCTCTGCCCCTCCCCCGTTCATGCTCTGTCTCTCTCTGTCTCAAAAATAAATAAAACGTTAAAAAAAAATTTAAAAAAAAAAATAGCTCTTAGGTCAGAAGCTGGCCCAGTTGGAAGCTGATATTCAGAGCCTGATAGGAACTTGTTTTTCTTGAGGCCTTCACTCCTCAGCTAAAATGAAACTATGTTCCCAGAGGGTAAGAAAAACATTCTGAAGCCTCTATGGAAGGGTTTACTAAAACTTTCCAAAGATACATAGGTCTAAATCTAGAACACAGGAATCTTTGGAAATTTCCATCTTCGTTGAAGATCTCCTCCCTGATAGAAAGGAGCAAGCTGAAGATAATAGTTGGATGACTCAGTGTCCGTATCACTCAGGTTACAACCCAATTCTTCAAGAAATTAAAAACCGTACTTGTCTTTTTTTTTTTAATTTCTTTTTTAACATTTATTCATTTTTGAGACAGAGAGAGACAGAGCATGAATGGGGGAGGGGCAGAGAGAGAGGGAGACACAGAATCTGAAACAGGCTCCAGGCTCTGAGCTGTCAGCACAGAGCCCGACGCGGGGCTCAAACTCACGGACCGTGAGCTCATGACCTGAGCTGAAGTTGGCCGCTTAACCAACTGAGCCACCCAGGTGCCCCAAAACCGTACTTGTCTTTAAAAGCTAGTCTTTGTAAGATCAGAAGTGTAGCTCTAGAAAGAATTCAAAGCCAGCCTATCCTTTTTACCAATCCCCAAACATCCTTTATTCATCTCAAAAGGCCTACAGATATTGCAAAAGATCTCGATTTAGGAAACAGAAACCCTTTATGGTGGAACTTGCATTCTTTCCACAGAGAAAAGATTTAAGTATTCTACGCAGTCTTCTTCAGGAACCAAAGGGATTCTTATTAGAAGGAAAGAAAGTTGGGGCACCTGGGTGGCTCAGTCGGTTAAGCGTCCGACTTCAACTCAGGTCATGATCTCGCGGTCTGTGAGTTCGAGCCCCGCATTGGGCTCTATGCTGACAGCTCGGAGCTGACAGCTCGGAGTCTGGAGCCTGCTTCGGATTCTGGGTCTCCCTCTCTCTCTGCACCTCCCCCACTCACATTCTGCCTCTCTCTCTCTCTCTCAAAAATAAACAAACATTAAAAATATATATATATTTAGAAGGAAAGAAAGACTATTTTAAAAACTAGACTTATGAAAAATATTAAAAGTCTCTTCCAGAAATATTAGTAAAAAGTTTTAGCCATCTGAGCCGCTAACCTTAACTTACTATCTGCCCTAAATACAACATGGAGTGAGTTTTGCATTATTGTACCCGTCCTGTGGCTAAAATTTTCAAGTGAAAGCTAGAAGATCTCTGTTTGCATCTGTCTGTATGCATGTGTATGTCGATTATAAATGTGTGATTTTTTCTACCTCCAGATGGCATTGACAAAATTAATCTGTAAAGAGCTCTATTTAATTAGCTTAAAGACAATCAGTGTTTGCATAACTCAAGGATACTCTCAGAAATACAGAAACTACTCAAATGTTTTACAAGTTCACATGATCTAGGCTAATCTTAGGCAAATAAAAGCTAGTTTAAGTTTGTTGGTTTAATTAAAGCAAGCATGTCTTTAGAGTTATCAGCATTAAACACAGGTTTACTAGAAGTCAAATAAGCTCATGTTATTTCTGTTACAGAATCTGTCAGTGAGAATAACTTAATAGTTAGCTGAAAAAAAAATTCTGTTTAATGTCCCATGAAAGCTTCATAACTGACATAAACATAATTATTAGGAACAAGTTAATTAAATAGATGGAAGTAAGGTAAAAGTTTATAGAGGAACATTTCAATAATAATTATGCTTTATAGCATGTCTACTTAAAAATACTTTCCAAAACTTTTTGATAACTTGAAACCTAAGTTATACTGAGATAGGTGAAATGATGGATCTTCTCTGAATACACAGATCATTTCCAAGTAAGATAAAATACTAAAGCATGCATCACTGAACATAGGTTTATCCTATTTTGGCTTTACAAAGAAACTAAAGACATTTGGGTCTATTAGTTTGGTCCACATGTTCGTGCCACATTGAAAAATTTACACTGAGGGGCGCCTGGGTGGCTCAGTCGGTTAAGCGTCCGACTTTGCTCAGGTCATGATGTCACGGTCTGTGAGTTCGAGCCCCGAGTCGGGCTCTGTGCTGACAGCTCAGAGCCTGGAGCCTGTTTCAGATTCTGTGTCTCCCTCTCTGTCTGACCCTCCCCCGTTCATGCTCTGTCTCTCTCTGTCTCAAAAATAAATAAACATTAAAAAAAAAAATTAAAAAAAAAAAAAGAAAAATTTACACTGAGAAAGAATATACTTCTGGAAATTATGAAATGTACTTGAAAATTTGCCAATCCACAGATGTGATAGCTCACAAGTGCTTCCTTCTTAATTTTCACTAGGAATTAAGTATTCTAAGGGTTAAGAATTCCAATTAATATATGTGATTAAAGCTACGTTGAAATAAAAATGAAAGGAAATAGCTTGTGGAAAGTAGGTAAGGAAAGTAAAATGATCAACTGTTCAAGAACGAGAAAGAAAAAAAAAACTTAGACAAAATATGAATGATTTAAAAAGTCATGGAAGATTTGTGGAAAAAATCTTGGAAAAGGCATTTTATGTATGATCAAGCTAATCAAGCTAGCTAAGTTTGGAATATATTTATTTAAGGTTTTAGAAGAATGAGATTTAATACAAAAGTATACTGTTGCATTTTAGAATTTGGTTTACTCTCTATTTTCTTGGACTATCAGTCTGCTCTTGAGTAGACATTGTGAAAGTTTCTTTTTGTTTGTTTGTTTTGTGGTTGTTGTTTTATCTTTTGGGTAGTGAACCCAGAAAGCAAAGATTCTGTGGCTTACCAAATAATTTACTGTGCTTCCTGTTGTCTTTATTGGGTCTTTAATTACTTAAGAAAACCCAGTCTTCTCAATATTAAGAGAGCTAATTTTTGTTCACAATCATGTAACCTTCTGTACTTGCCTTTTTTCTTTACTTTTTTTAATGTTTTTTTATTTATTTTTGAGACAGAGAGAAAGAGCATGAGCAGGGGAGGGGCAGAGAGAGAGAGGGAGACACAGAATCCAAAGCAGGCTCCAGGCTCCAAGCTGTCAGCACAGAGCCCGACGCGGGGCTCAAGCCCACAGACTGTGAGATCATGACCTGAGCTGAAGGCAGACACTTAACCAACTGAGCCACCCAGGTGCCCCTTGTGTATCTGCCTTTAAAATCTTCCTGTCCCTTGGGTCACATAATTTAATCAAATGTTCAAACTTTTTGGTCTTTTCCCAAAACAAATCCTAAATGGAGTCACTTTAACCTCTAACTTTGAAATTTCTCAGAAGGTCCCCAGACAGTTTCAAAGGATTTGTCTCTCACCTTGTAAAACAGAGATGTTAACCAACTGGGTAAATATCCTAAAACCTTAAGCCATTCAGTAAATGCCATCTCCTCTGTGTAACAAGTATTGTTCTGGAAACCAGTGTTTATTTGACTGTATTTTTTGCTCTTTCCAGGGTCACCTGAGAGCCGTGTTTCTCACATTCCTTTGATTCCAAAGTTGTGAATTCAGTCTATGTTCTGGCAGTGAGATTCTCTCCCATGAGACTTTGAAAATGCAAGGATGACAGACACCATACTGTTCTTCCTTTAGATCTGGTAAGCAAAGGCTTGCTGTGGCAGATACGAGGTTTTGCACCCCTCACGATCTTATACTGATACATTCACTCCAGTGACCATTAGCAGTGGTTTCCAATAGTTTCCTTATCAGGGGAACACCGGTATCTTCCTAACTCTCTGGACCAGAACTGTAGTGATAAGTCTGAAAACAAGCTTTAGGCTCTGATGCCTTCTGCAGCCTTTCCAACATTTAACACAAAATTCCCTACATAAGTCACTTTGTGCTGCAAATATCTAAAGCAGTGTATACGTTACTGAATGATATACTCTTGAACTCATGACTCAGTTAATAGGCAAAAGGACCTCCATGTTTTAGCCCCCAAACTGCATTTCTATTTGCAAAAGTTAAACTCTCCAAATAAGTTATTTGAGTCAAGATCTTGCCAGATTTTGATACAATCTAAAAGGGAAGACAACTACAGAAGCCTATTTTATTGAAGATCAGAATTTGCATATTACACTGGAACATACTGACTACTGTAGCATATTGACTAATAGCAAATACTATCATGAATATTATTTACAAGACTTTAACATGTAAAATTCAATCATGTCTCGTAAAATGGTGTTAATTATTTCTGTGTGGTGAATTTGTTTAAATTCTGCAGGTGATCATCAGACCTTGGGGAATCAGGAAAGACTATGAGTTCTGACATATAATTTTATGATACAAACACGATCACAAGAAAGCGACATTAATCACCTTGTGCTGATCATTAACTGTGGACTGTAAAAATAACTTATTTGGGGATATAATCAAATTTAGTCTCATTCAACCAGCTAAAACCATTCAGTCAAGCAGGAAATGGGTCCCAATTTCTAATGATCCATTTAGAAATACACAAATGCACAAATCCTGGTTTCTGGCACAGCAGGGCTGGGGAACAGAAACTGAATCAGGCTCTGGTTCCGAGAACAGGAAAAGAACAACACTGTAAAGTGACTGAGGCCAGATCATATGCCAGGACGGCTATGAATCACATTCTGTTTGTGGACAAGATACTGTGAATTTGATGAAGCTCTCTACCACGTTCTCCCTCTCAACCAAATAGTCTAATCAGTGTGGGCACCAAGAAGCAGCCAAATCATAGTGCAAGAGGAATCACCACCATTGCCATCCTAAGTTAGGCCAAGGAGACAGCGGGGATTACCACCATGAGAAGTAGGGTGGGAAGCTAGGGAGCTGGTGCCACTAGCTAATGTTTAAAAAATTTTTTTTAAATAATGAAAGGGCCTCTCACAACAGACTTACTGAATCAGAATCTGTCTTTTTACAAGATCCCAGGTGATTCCTCTGCAAATTAAATTTTGAGTAGCATGGATCTATGATTCACTGGCAATCACTAGTTGTACTCTCAGAAGAACAAGGCAAAGAGAATCCTACTCTTGGCTTTGTAACGGAGCAATGTATTTCTAGTCACAAAAGAGAATACTCTGAAAAATACAAATATATGCCAAAGGTGTAGGAAGCAATCCAAAATTTTTGAATAAAATCAACCCTGGACTGAGGATCCTGATCGGTGGAAAAGTCATGTCAAGATGATCAGTCCCCCATCTTATGGTTAAATAGCCTTGAAATGTCCCCTGTGAGGGAGGAACAGCATTATTATGCTCTGAGCCAATTCAGATACAGTTTAATTAAATAATATGCAAGGTCATGGAGCATGACTGGCAGAGTGATTTAGAACAGAATTAACTACTCCTTTTACTGTGACCATCCCTGGGTGTCATCTAACACTCTGGCATATACATTCTAAGGAAGGTTCTGGCATTGCAGATTTATCCCTGCAGCCAGGGGAATTGAATTCTCTCCCTCTGAAGCCATAGAAACCCGTCCCATCTTTCTATTTTTAATCCTTTGCTGATTCTAGAGGCTTCCTACCAAGGAATTCGATGCCAAACAGTTGTTCGCCTTGCAGCTGCCAAACAGACCAGCATTTGCAGCCTCAGGTTGTGTCCCATGTTGGCGCTCTCCCAAATGTCATTCCCTACAAGACTCTTCTTTCAACGGATGCATTAGGGTCTTTCAATGACAACACGAAATTAAATGGAAAATGACATTCATGAGAAAAGATGCTCCTTTCCAATAACTGAGACTCTCCACCCATCTGTCATTGCTTCCTTCTCTCCCTGACTCATGGTTTTGCACAAATCCCAAGCAGCTTGATACAAATGTGATCATTAGAGGATTTTCATACATCAATGCAAATTATTATGCACTGGCAACACTTAGGACATTCTGCTCAGACGAGCTGATGTCCTCCCAAAGAAGAGTGTATATGTCAAGAGTGCAAAACCCAGACACCTTCCTTTGAAGCATCCCACCACTAAAATGATCACAAAACGTTTCTAATAAAACTCTCAAAAAGCATGGTCCTGTAATTAATTTTGATGCCTTGCCAAATATAAAATTAATTTAAAACTTTATTACGTATAGAAAAAAATGTTATCACTCCCTAAGAAGGAAGAGAGAGAGAAAGAGAAAGAGACAGAGAGATAAGGATAGGTGATGAATAGATGACATAGAAAGAGACAGAGAGATAGATAGATTTGGATAAACAGATGTAATAAATGTTGAGCTCCTAACAGAGGGCCATGAAGCGTCAATGGCTCTAGTTACAATTCAAGTTCCAGAAAGAGAAGCAGTTCTTTTGAGGAAATTAAAATTTGTTTCGAGAATAAATATTTGAGCCCCACAAAAAATAAGTTTATATACAATGCTAAAATATGCAGAAGTTGAGAGATAAGGATCAGCGGAGACATAAACTGAGAAGACACAGTTAAGAGATTAACGAGGCATGTTTGCTTTGCAGTGAGGAGAAGAGAGCTGAATATTTAAAAGCAAGCCACACAAAAGAAACCAAGGTGCTGGAGCGGAAAATAACACCAGTGGTTTTAGTCATTCTTTAATTTAGTCAGTAATCAATCACCGATCCCTTCTCCTGGAAAAAAAGGACCAAAGACAGATCCAGGTCACTCCATCCCTACTCTGTAACCACTTCTGTTATTTCTGCTGGGAGAAATAAACTCATGCACTGATGAATGAAGAGAACATACAATTCCACCGGCTACACTTTCAGGCGATTTTAAGGAGGAAGCCATAGATAAAATGTTGGCAAGTTGGTTTAAAGCTACACCCAACAAACACTTTAAAAGTTAGGGTGATTATTCATTTTGTCATTAATTTTTTTCTTTTACCAAGTTATATACCCTAAATTTACTTTAAATTTCTTAGTTGCCACAGCGGACTCAAAAATACATCGTTAAAAATAGGGTCTGTGAAACTCAATATTTAAAAAAATATATTTTAACTTAAATGAACAGAAGCAAATACTATAACAGAGTAATATAACAGAGGATGATACGGCAAAAGTAGTGTGGTAGGCTGAATAATGGCCTATTCTTAAAATGCCTATGCCCCAATCCCTAGAAACTGTGAGTATGTTACCTTACATGATAAAGGGATTTTGCAGATGTGATTAAATTAAGGCCCTTAATGCAGGGATATTATCCAAGATATTCTAGATATTATCTGATTGGGTTTAGTGTGATCACAGGGCACCTTAAAAGATGGAAGAAGAAGGGTCAGAATCAAAGAAGGTAATGAGATGATAGAATCAGAGGTCAGAGAGAGAGAGAGAGAGAGAGAGAGAGAGAGAGACCAAAAGACACCATGCGGCTGGCTTTGCATATGGAAGAGAACAGGAGCCATGAACGCAGGCAGCTTCCATAAGTCAAAAAGGCAAGGAGACAAATTGTCCCCTAGAGCCTCCAAAGGGAATGCAGCCCTGTCAACACTTTGGATTTTAGGACATCTGACCTCCAGAATGGTAAGAGAGAAAATGTGTGTGGTTTCAGACAGTACAAAAAAAACTAATAAAAAATAACTAATGCAAGTCCAGTAAAACCTTGGATCGCAAGCATAATTTGTTCCAGAAACATGCTTGTAATCCAAAGCACTTGTATATCAAAACAAATTTCCCCATAAGAAATAATGGAAACTGAGATGATTCGTTCAGCAACCCCAAAATATTCCATATAAAAGTGATTACAATACTGTAATATAATACAAAATAAAGCAAGTACAAAATATAAATAAAATAAACAAATTAACCTGCACTTACCTTTGAAAACCTTCGTGGTTGGTGTGAGGGAGACGACAGAGAGGAGGGTTATTGTGTAGGACGACTTTCACTGTCACTAACAGAAGGTGACTACAGTACAGTATTAATAAACTCTTGTCATATACTCTATTTAATATAACTGGCAATAAGGCAACAGAGGAAAAGGTCTGTATCTGCAGACAGCTTGACCTAGAATGAAGCAAAGCATTCCTAAGCTCAGTCTTCTATGAAAAGCAAAGGACTGTCCCTAGGTGCTTTGAAGTGACAAAAAATAAGTTAGCACCAGTTGTGGGCACTTTCCAACATTCTGAAAAATCACTGAATTCTGCCAAATACCAAGGCCCGAGACTGAGCATCCAAGCATGGGAGACGATCACCCACAGTCTCGCAGTGAGAGAGAGAGAGAGAGAGAGAGAGAGAGAGAAAGAGAGAGAGAGAGAAGAATCATTGGCTCAGTTGTGATCGTATGATGTTTGGCATCACATACTACTCATATTTCAAGACATTGCCCTTTGGCCAAGTTAATATTTATTAGAAATGTTTGCTCATCTTGCGGAACACTCACATAACAGGTTACTCACAGTCCCAGGTTTCGCTGTATCTAAAAAGTTATTCAACATCATTCATTGACATTAAAATAAAAATCAAATCACAACAAGAAAACAGTATACACACGCTGGACTCACTTGAAAATGGCATAACCACTAAAACCAGAAACTATAAAGTATTGGGGAGGCTATGGAGTAACAGGAACACCTGTATTGCTGGTGGGAATACAAGTTGGTGTGACCACTGTGGTACATTGTTGCCCTAACGGCTCCCATTCGCTCTCAACATGGTCATGTGACTTGCTTGGTCAATGGAACATCAGCAAATGTAAAATAAACAGAGGCTTAATAAATGCTGGGATGTTGGGCACCTTGGGAATGAGGCTGTCTATTTTGTGAGGAAGACCAGTTTAGTATCTTGAAGGAAGGGGGACAACATGGAGACAGAGAGACAGACTCCCACTCAGTTAGTATAGCGAAGCCCCTCCCTATCAACCTTCCAGGCATACATGCAAAATAGGCAGAAGACACACCACTTGCCCAGAGAATTGTGAGAAATGATACACTGTTATTATTTTAAGCATCCCAGCCTGAAAGTCTAGCTTGTGCTTCAGATCCCATAAAGCTGAGGCAAAAGAAACATTAATAACACCTGGAAGCTGAAATGTAGAGAAGCATTCGAAACACAAGATCAGATATAGACACCAGATTTCCTCCATAACCCTGTGAATCTGGCAGACTCCTTGCTTCCTTTGAACTCTGGAGAGGCACTAGGGCTCCAGGGTATAAGTATTGTACTGAAAATACAGGGATTAGATGCAAGTTTCTGTGGAAGAGTAAGATTCCGTGGATTAATCAAATTTAGGTAATCAGCCTTAGAATTTCCAGCTACACTGAGAGATACACCAAGCCAAGGTGCACACACATGGAGGTTCTTTGTGAAATAGTCCTATCAGATCACCATATAATGAGAGCCACTGGGGGGCAATGTCCACAGTATCCCTACTCTTGAGCTTCTGAAAGTTGTTCAGTGACTGTCTCCTAAATATGAGTAGACAAGCAAGACCAGCAGGCATTGACATAAAGCTTCTACCATAACAGACATAAAACCAAAACAAGGGATTGAAGGGAAATTAGTGCTCTGAGCAAATTTTTTTAATGCTATCATTGGTGTCCTTAATACCTTGAAAAGATATTTTATTAATGAAACAAGAACAGGAGACTATAAGAAAAGAACATACAGAGGATTCTAAAGAGTCCCTGGAAGTTGCAATATACTAACAGTAACAAAAATTCAACAGAAAAGTCTGAAAGACAAACTTAAGGGACTTTTCATGAAGAAGGAAAACAAAAGCAATAACAACACCAAAGTTAAGGGAAATTGTAGAAAAAAGATAAGAAAACTAATTTATCCAAGAAGTCCAAATCCAAACAATAGGATTTCCAGAAGGGTAAAATGAAAATAATTAAGTGAAATAAATTTTTTTAATTCAACAAATTTCCCCAGAACTGACATGAACTTCCATATTGACATGACTCACCTAAACCCAGCACAATAAACCACAAAAGGCAAGTTTTCAAATGTTTTCAAAATTTTTCAAAAAAAATAATAAAAGAAAATTTCAACAGTGGCCATAGGGCCAGGGCTTCAATCTTCAAATAGATTAAAAATCAATATGTCATCAGACTTTCAAAAGAAGCACCAAAAATTATGATGGAAAAAATGGCTTGGAGTTCTAGGAGAAGATTATTTCCAGTATGCGATTCCATACTGAATATGATACTGTTTTTTTTTTTTTAACGTTTATTTATTTTTGAGACAGAGAGAGACAGAGCATGAACAGGGGAGGGTCAGAGAGAGGGAGACACAGAATCTGAAACAGGCTCCAGGCTCTGAGCTGTCAGCACAGAGCCCGACGCAGGGCTCGAACTCATGGACCGCGAGATCATGACCTAAGCCGAAGTCGGCCGCTCAACCGACTGAGCCACCCAGGCGCCCCTATAATACTGTTTTTAATACATGCAAGCAAAAATACTGATTTTATCTTTTGCTGGACTATCACTTGAGAGCATCAGAAACAACTACTACCTACTCTGTGTTGCCAGTAAACAGCTACATAAACCCTGTGCCATGTCCGAGAAACGAACAAACAAAAAAGCATGTTCGTGTATGTCCCCTGAGATGTGCAATCATGTCCTAATTAACATATTTAACTATATTTGTAACTCAAGCTTCCATAATATAATAGTAACACAGATCTGCATCAAAAAGAGCAATGATCTACCACAGAAGATCTAGATAGTCTATAGTCTATATGGTATAATAAAATTCTTATTGTGTTTTCTAAAATATGCATTGAGGCTATTAAACAGATCTGAATTCATATCAATCAGAGGAAATGTTCAAATGAATGTCCTTCTTTTACACCCGAGACATGGCAGGAATTCACTGAACAATATTTAGCAATCTACACATACCAACTCAAAGCTCAGTCCTTTTCTCCTCAGTAAGGAATTACAAAAATGTGGTAAATGTTTATCACACAATATGACACCGTAGCTTTTCTTTTATCAAATTCATTAGGTTAGAATATATATTATCTTTTCAGTTTTTCAGTGGAAGACATGTGATTTGCGTAGTCTATACAGATTTAAATAAGCTACTACATTTAAACATTCTTAAGGCAACACGTTATTTTTGTCTGTATTACTTAGAGTACCTAATGTAGTTTAGAGTGAGGAGCAAGTTTTCAACAAATACATAATGAATATCAGAATAAAATAAAGGAAAATTTCAATATAATATATTTGGAAACTGGGCAAGAAGTTTAAATAGGATGAATTTTATTTAGCTTTCTACTTAGTAGACTTTGGTTGGAGAATATTTCCACTCTGGTGGAATTCTATTACCATCAAGGTTTGGTATCACAGAAATACCTATATGATGCTTATAATTCATAAGGTCCTAAAAGATTTAGAGAATAGCTTAGACACGAAACACAATTTACCCATCTACCAATATTTGCCAACTCTATGAACTAAATAACTAAATGACAACATATACAGCAAACTCTCTCTCTGTCTCTTTCTCTCCTCTGTGTGTCTTTCTTCCCACCCCCCCCCACCCCCTGCCGTCTCACCTCAGCATCTAGAATGTTGTCTCAAAAAAAAAAAAAAAAAAAAAGAACCACGCAATTAATGTGTGTCACTATAGTCCTTTGTAATCTAACATCAAAATCTTATGTTCCCCATTCACTCCGTACCAAGTTTAAATGTAACTGCTAGCAAGGGAATATTACCACATGTCTGCATGAAAAATGGCTATGTCTCCTTTATAATGCATTCCAAAGCTCTCCCACCCAAGCGTTGTTTCCTTATTATTAATTCTGAGTCTTGGGTTGCCAATGACACAGTGGGACTGAGAACTAATAAGCTAGTGTGTGCTCTTGCCCTGAATGTCTTCTTGTATAAGATGCAGATATATTCCTTTCTCCTTTTTTCCTTCCAATCCACTCTGGAGGACAGTGCACTGAGAGAAAGTATGTATTGCTTGTATTATGCCAAATCTAGTTTTCAGAAACAGACTCCCTTCCTGGCTCCCAACGGTTTTTGAGGCAGCTCAGAAAATATGAAAAGAAGCGGAGAAAAAGATTCACTACAATTCACGTCCCACCATATGGCAGGTGCTAAGCTAGTCAGCTTCTAATGTGTTTACTTTAGTTCATATTCTCTAATAAAGAGGATTATTATTATTGTATTGCCATTTTATAGATGAGTCGGTCGTGACTTGGAATTTAAATAATTTCTCCAATTTACGTAGCTAGCAATTGGCAAAGCCAGGATTCACAAAGCGGACCATGGGTCCCCACGTGCTAGTCTTGGTCACACTACCGTCACCAGGTCTCGTTCCTACGTTGTCTGCCTCTTCTCTGTGTCTACCAGTTAAATCCGTGAAAGACTGAAATTCCTTTTTCCAGAGGTTGCCTTTGAGAATTACTGGTACCGAATATGCATTTGACACAGCACATTTGGAACAATGATTTCTGAATTCATTCAGAACCTCGAACATATCTACAGTGATCAAAAAGAAAACTTCATAAAAATCTTAGGAAAATCAAAACGGAATTATTTTTGTTTTGCCGATTTCATTTCCCTGTAGGGCTTTTGGGGAAAAAAATGATCGAAATAAATATAAAGTCATAACTATGTGGTATTTAACTCATTTCACAAATGCAGTACTCTCAGAACCATGTAGCAGAGTTCTATTATTCATTCACCCCTAGTCATCTTCTACTAGCAAGAAAGAAGAGACGAGATGTTCTGGTTAAATTCCATTTTTCCTTTCCTTCCTCTCCTGCTCTGATCTATGTTCTTCTAGGCTGAAATCTACAGGCTACAATTCCCAGGCTTTCTTACACCCTGGCTACCAATTAGATGTAGGCAGCGAGAGACACAGAAACATCTACTGTGGGAGGAGGACCAAGGGAAGATATTTTTATTCCTGCCCTCTCCCTGCCAGATTACCGTGTTGGCAGGGCCTGCCTCATTTGATCTGTGGCCATTGCTCCTGTCACGTGGCTGTTCTCCTTCTGTTTCGGCTTCTCTCTCCTCCCCAGAACAGCTTCCTCTCCACAGTCCTTCAGGCCCCATGGAGCTAAGAGCTTTCGGCACTTACCAGTCCCTTGGGGATTCAATAGCCCATCATTAAACTCTCTTCAGGTGATTCTTTGGTCGTGACTACTGTCTCCTGCAGGGACCCCCCACCCCACCGCCGACTGTTGAAGACTACTGGAGATATTCCCAAAGCACACCCTCAATACAGGAGAACAGCACAGGATTGCTCGTATATTTCATCAACACATACAACTCCTCCCTGAAGACGAAGATGGGCCTGGAAACCCTGTGGCCCACAGTGGCGTCACTATTGCTCAAACCTACAGCTGCTGATAGTGTGGGATGCAGGTCAGGCAGAGGGAAGATCGGCACATAGGTACCAAAGTCACAATGGTGTTTAACCAAGACTGTGAGGAGGAACAACTCTTCCTGGCTGCCTGGGAACGTACCTAAGGGGAAAGACAGTTTTAAAGCATTGGCTTAATTCAAAATGCTGGAGATACAAGCCTCACAGCCTGATATTCAACCATGTCTGCCCTACACTTGCAGATCTCCGATGCGAAGATTCTTCCCTGGTCGGGAAGAAATGGGATTCTGACACGTGGGATGCGGCATTCGGGAAGCATACTTGAGCCTGAGAACTCAGAACCTACACATCCCAGTTTCCATCAGAAGCCAGTGGATGACGAAGTCCCATATTAAATCTGGGCTACATTTATTTACATGCATGCGCTCTCTCGGGGCTTGGGTTTTAATAAATTGATTTGAACACCTGAAATGGCATTAACAGCCTGAACGACTGATTGATTCTTTCATCAATGGGCATCCATCGTCCACAAAGTTAAAGTAAGAAATTCCCAAGGAAATTCTTGTGACTGAACGAGGCCAGTGGCTTAAGAAGTGGGTCTAATAGATGTGAACCACTCAATCACCCCTACGTATACCCCTGGAAGAGAAAGGATTTGCCGGTGGCCTGAAATCTTGGAACTCCACGGACATCAATGGAAAGCTGTAAGAAAGCAACAAAGACTTGAATTCCTTATGAATTAAGTCGTAAGGAGACTGTGAAGTTGGTAGTGAAAGAAAGGCACCACGAGTGTTCATGTAAATAGCATGACGGAAGCAGGAGCAAGAACAGATGTGTTTGCTGTCAGTGAGTTATTTCCTTCTTCCACGGTTTCCTGCCACCTGCTATAAAGAACACCGGTAGTGATTAAAGTTTACGACTTACCTTCCAGGTTAGAATACCAGCACTTTAACTTCCCTTGAAATAATATGGTAGTTAAGGGGGATTTTGTGTTGCCCTTACACTGGAGATGTAAGTGTGAGGTTTTTGTTTTTGTTTTTTAAGGAAAGCACAACAAGCAAAGGGCAATAATGGATTCTCAGTGGAAAAAAATGGCAGAACTGAGCTAGCAACTCTGCTTTCCCAGATGCATATTTAAATTTACATATATATGTATGTATTATCTGTCCACATAGAAGCCAAAGGGAACCCAAGGTTTATACTATCTATATCTATAATCTACATTATATCTCTAATCTAAACCTATCTATATAGTATATGGTATATAGTATATATACACTATAGATAGATAGATAGAGAATGGACCTTCCCCTCTGACTTCCAGCTTGGTTCTAATAATTTAAAGGTAAGAAGAGAGGGAGGCTGGGGTCTTCTCCTGGCTGCCTCCTGCCAGGCTGTAGTTTGGCTGTGGCTCTGTGTCTGGAGTTTACCCCTGTCAAGGAGCCCTCTTGCTGCTGCTAAAGCTCTAATCGAAACCCAGACCAGCTCCTTCTTTGTGCCCCTCTGGTCTGGCATGGTAACAGCTTTTAGCTGTGACTCACTGTCACCATCACTTGCTTTTTCACTTGTCCCTACACCTGGGCTCTCCATTAAAATCCCTTTAATTCACTCAGGGTGTGTTGTTTGCTTCCTACCAAGAGCCTGACTCATACACAGTTGTTATATCTGTGAATTTCAGATCAGCTGTATACGGTGACTCAAGACTTTGGGAACAATATACCCTCACTGGGGTATTATTTCATCATGTTTCTTTTATGAGCCAAAAAGAAAAAAAAAATAGGTCTTTGTATAAGGGAAGGTTTCATTTCTTCTAAGTAAAGAGATTAATGTTTGATGATACTGTGAATTATATAATTCCTTTTTTGTACCATTAGTAAAAATACTTCCTACTCATCTCCATTGTGCTTCGTACTAAGGATACAACAGTGAACAAAGTCCCTACTCTTAGAGAGTTCGGGGACGTTAAAAAAAAAAAAACGCATCCTATTGATAAAGTAAGTACAGGGGCACCTGGGTGGCTCAGTTGGTTAAGTGTCTGACTCTTGGTTTTGGCTCAGGGCATGATCTCATAGTTTGTAAGATCCGGTCCTACGCAGGTCTCTGTGCTGCCTGTGCGGACCCTGATTGGGATCCTCTCTCTCTCAAAATAAATAATAAACTTAAAAAAACAAAGTCCAGATTATGCTTGGTGCTAGGAGAGGATTAAGTCAGGAGATGCGAGGGAGGAAGCTACCTACCCTAGACCTGAGGCCCAGGACAAGCATGGGAGGGATGTTGGTGGCCTTCTCCATTTTCATTGCCTGCTTTACTTCAGGTGTTTACTGCACTCCAGGAAAATGGCTCATCCCCAGCCCCAGGAGATAAATGCTGATGACTGTAAGCCAACCATGTAATTCTACCCCCTGACATGGAATCATTCAGGCCGGATCCAATGAGACATACAGGGACACCTGAAGGGCACCTTCCTGGATGTGTTTTTAATCCCTAACCAAAGAAGTGACATGAAGCCACAAATGCTCCTTCTTCTTTGTGGGAACGTCACCATAAACACCTGTGATGCATGAAACTACAGCGGACAGCTTCTAGTCATAAGGTGACAGGACTGTGTCTAGCCATGTGCTGAGGATAGGAGAGCAGAAAGATGAACAGATTTGGGTCCTGGATGACACTCCTGAGTGGATAAACCCCAGACTCCCTTGTCCTCTCATTCCTTAGCCACTTTTAGCAGAAAAGTAAGAACGCAACAAAGCCATCACACTTAAGCTGAGCCCACAAGGATAAGAAGCCAGCAGTTGAAAAAGTAGGGGACAACATACCAGGGGGAGGAGAAAACAAGGATAAAACCATGATGAATTGGGATGGGCCAAGCCACTAAGATACACTCTCTCATCTTTATGCATGTGTATTTTCATAAGCTGTCTTAAATTGTATTTGGAGAATCTGAAAAAGGACGGAAAGAAATCCCCCAACACTCCATGACTGTACAAGTTAAAATACTTTGTCTTGTTCTTTACACTATATTTTACAGAACTGGATTCCCGATTTTTGTTAAGAAAATATAATCACTAGGGGCGCCTGGGTGGCTCAGTCGGTTAAGCCACCGACTTCGGCTCAGGTCATGATCTCGCGGTCCGTGAGTTCAAGCCCCGCGTCGGGCTCTGTGCTGACAGCTTGGAGCCTGGAGCCTGTTTCAGATTCTGTGTCTCCCTCTCTCTGACCCTCCCCCATTCATGCTCTGTCTCTCTCTGTCTCAAAAATAAATAAATGTTAAAAAAAATTAAAAAAAAAAAAAGAAAATATAATCACTAAAGTCATTATTCTTCTTAGATGTCAATCCCAATATCTGAATTCAGTCTAACTTGCTCAAAGATAGTCTAACAGATACAAGTCACAGTTTATTCTGATAATTTAGTTTATACCAGTGTAAAAGAGAAACAAATCGAGAGACATCAGCTATGCTTCCTGTTTTGACCATCTTGAGTGTGCTATTATATAATTTTCCCTATTATTTATTTTTACATTGCCTTTGGGGTTGGCTGAATCTGCAGAGAAAGCCTTTCAGGCAGTCATTAAATGTGCTTTAATATAATCCCTTTATTAACTGCCAACATAATCTCTCTAAGAACTACTAAGCTTCAAAACTGATGACTTATTAATTGTGGTTTATGACATTAAACATGTAGGGTCTTTAACAGTCAAACAAGCAACAGGCAGAAAGTTCTCTGAATTCTAACCTTGCAAGAATGAAACAGTTCCCTGATGTGGTCCATGACTACTATAACCAAAAATATTGGAGGGGTACCTGGGTGGCTCAGTTGGTTGGGCGTCCAACTCTTGATTTTGGCTCAGGTCATGATCCTAGGGTCATGGGATTGTGCCCTGTGCTGAGTATGGAGCCTGTTTAAGATTGATTCATTCTCTCTCTCTCTCTGTCTCTCTCTCTCCCTCCCTCCGTCCCTCTCCCTCTGCCCCTCTCCCTGGCTTGTGTGCTCTCTCTCTAAAATTAATAATAATAATAATAATAATAATAATAATAATAATAATAATAATAAATTTTAAACCCTGCAAAAATATCAGGAAAAACAACAACAAAAGGCATGTGCAACAGCAAGTTTCACCATAGTGGATTCTAAAGCAAGAGCCATGGTCTTACGACCGTAACTTCATTTATTCTGCAGTTCTCTCTGTTCCCCCCTCCTTTCCTCTTTATTTTGTACTTGAATAATGCCAGGAATGGTGTTTTGCCATTAGTCTGCTGTGACTCAAGCCTTCTCAAGTTTATTATAAATCCAATACAATTCTGCCGTTGCATTGTGGGTATCTGATTTATGGGTTTCAGCTAAAGAAGTACACAAAATAAGTATTTCCACCCTGTATATACAGTAAAACCTTGATAAGGTACTGTTTAAATCAGGCTTAATAGAAAAGGGGCTATAAACATATTAGGACAGTTTTAAACAAACTATTCCAAAATGTGCAAAAGCTTTGTAAGTGCTAAGTTATAGCACTGCTCACCATATTATGCAGTTAAGAGCCTCTGAGTCTCACCATTAAAAATCCTATTTTCAGTGCCATTTAGCACCCGTATAAAAATTCCATCTGAACCAAGATTAAGGATATAAGTCCTCAGTGAAAGAACAAGGTATTTTGGTTTCTTTAAAGGTTTGGGATTTGTTGTTGTTGTTGTGGTTGTTGTTGTTCAGTTAATATAAACCAAAAAACTATAGATTATATTCAGTTTGATTTTGTCCCTTTATTTGTAAAAAATATAAATACATGTTTTGCTAATGTAAATTGACAAGATTTTTAATTTTTTAAATTTTATTTTAGAGAGCACATGTAAATAGGGGAAAGGGGCAAATCCTAAGTAGGCTCCACGCCTAGTGTGAGACTAAACGTGGGGCTCAAAGTCACGATCCTGAGATCACCTGAGCCGAAATCAAGAGTTGGATGCTGAACTGACTGAGCCACCCAAGTGCCCCAAACAAGATTTTAAATGATAATAAAAAATGCCTTATTCCTATGGTAGTAGTTCTTAGTCTGAATCACTAGTTATGAATTGGTTTGATTAAAAATAGACATCTTTTTTCACATATTGCCCCAAAAGTTTGGGATATTTGTCACATATCCATTTCAGAAAATAGATAATGGGTAACACACACAACAGATGGGTTTTTCTACTTTTCCCTGGTCAAATAACAAAAATCTCTGATCGCCCATGTTCAATTGATGCCAAATGGCAAAGCTCTTAAAAAGCCTGCTGGGTAAGACCACACCCATGCTTAGATTTTTACTTTGTCTATGCAATCCGTAACATTATTCCTTCACCTACAAAGTGGTAAAAATAGTGAATGGAAAGGCATCGGCCAAGTAAGGCCCCATGCTTGAGAGCTTACATTAGCTGGTCTCTCTTTCTCTGTGGTTCAGTGTGAATAGCCACTTCAGACAGCATAGGATTCCAATAACTGATATCCTGTGACAACTGTATCCTTTGGATTGTTGATCATGGCATTGCTTCTTTCTCATTGATTTTAATCAGTCATTACTCTTAGCATTATTATCATTTATTATGTATTCAAATCCTGTGTAATATCTAAATATTGTAAAATTTTAGAGGAGCGGGTAGGAACTCACTAGGAGCCACACCCAGGGAGGAGAGGTTGGATTCATGCTTTCGGATGACTCAAGCATCTTCTAGAGTATCTCTTCTGGCCAGCGGAGCGAAGAAGAGCAGTGCAAGCACTGCCGTCAGTGTGGGGGGCCCCGTGGACACTGAAGGACGGCACCAGACGGTGTTCAGGCCAGGGAAAAGTGTTCTGGTCATTCAGGAAAACCCAGGTGACCCCACAGATCCTCAGGGTATTCGTGGGAAAGGCCAACTATCTTCCCCTATCTGACCAGGGTCTCACTTCCTACACCAAGTTTGGCCCAAGACGGGGCCGAGCAAGACGGTCTTCACACCAAACGTCGGGGCTTTCACACAGAACCTCCCTGTCCTCACCCACACCCGCCCATGAGTGATTTTAATTTCTTCCACACAGTGGCCAGCGCCTCTGCGGGGGACTGAAAAAAGAAGACCTGCCGATAACGTGTGGCCGGTCCACCGTCCATTCTCGAGAAAGGCCCACCTTTAAGAGGCAGGTTGCATTCTGCCTGAGCTCACAGAACTGCCTGAGCAGCCGACTCTCTGGCCAAAGCCTAGATGCTGGCCGCAAACTTCGTGAACAGCCAGGACAGAGACAGCGTGGACACGGACCGGCCCGAGGAGGCAGGATTATTCCTGACGAGTCATCCCGTGCGTCTGTGAGCGGCGACCGTGGGAGGCTGAGAGAGACCGTGGAAGCAAGACGGATTCTGCCCCTGCCCTCAAAGACAGAAAACAAAACAGAAACTTCAACACAGTACAAAGCCCACACAAGGGTGTTAAAAAGACTGCGACGGGGGTCAACACAAGGGCCTCTCACCCCATCTCATGAAGGCAGGCAGATGGAAGGGAAAGGAATGCGGAGTCAGGGAAGTCGCTCTGGAGGAAGACAGATTTAGGTGGAGACTGGAAGGACCCCCCCCCTCACGGGAGAGCCACCCAACCAAAAGTAATTAGAAATAGATTTTCCCTTCCAGCCTAATCCCATCTCTTGGCTATTTTCCTGGTTACTATGAAAAGTCAACTGCCGTTAATTAGTGCCCTAAATCCTTCTCAACTTGTTTTCTGGGTAAAAACACTGTCTCCACGATGGATTGCTATCTCTCTGAGGACAGTCACTGTCTTCCTCAACTTTTGCCCTCCCTGGTGTTTACCAATGCTGGAAACAGGGAACGGAATTAAGAAACTCTTGGTATAGGCACGGTTGATTCACATATTTTAAAAATAACGTTCACTAATATTTCGTACATGTTGACTACTGTATTCTGTCATCCTGAGACAAGGAAATGTCTTGAAATGGGCGTACCTCGAATGCTGCTGTTTAAGGCCCATGTGTCGTTGTTATCTTTTCTTTAAGAGCATTTGAATTATTGATATAATCTAAAGGCACACGACTCTAGATTGTCACCAAATCTACTGTAAACATTCTTTTTCATAATGGAGATTTTTAGAGACCTAGACTTTGCAAATGGCTGCTGTTAAATAGTTGCTGTGTTCATTAGAATCATCGTGACTAGCAATAAAATATTAAAATAAGCTAATATTAAAATAAAATAGCCCCCAAACTTGCATTGCCAACATACCTGAAAGGACTCTCTTCTTAGTTCTAGAACAAACTGCCACTGAACACTATTCTCTTCCAACTCCCTCTTATTTCCTACCTAGCAAATATTTTTCACCAGAAGATGTTAATCAACAGCATAGACTAAAGAGAGTCCTAAAAATGGCCAAATCAATATAAACAAAATTTATTCAGTAACAGAAAATTGCTTCTGTGCAGTTTCTCGTGTACTATGTTTTAACATAAAGGGGATAATTTACAATTATAAGCATCTGGTGACAGATTCATAGCTGTTAGTGACAGCAGAAGTTTCTAAATTAGTGTCCTGTTTTTTGAGTTTACTAATTTTTCTTAAATAAAGTAATTATGATTGTTTAAACCCATGGTCCTAACAGACCCATATGAGGAAAGCAAACTGTCTAAAAAGAATTCAAAATAAAATGTAAAATAAAAAGTATTTAGAATTATTTCATGAACAGAATTTTTGATTTGTTATTTCTTCTGGGAAAATTATCTTTGTGGGGAGCCTGGGTGGCTTAGTCAGTTAAGCGTTTGGCTTCGGCTCAGGTCATGATCTCGTGGTTTGTGAGTCTGAGCCCTGCGTCGGGCTCTCTGATGTCATTGCGGAGCCCGCTTCGGATCCTGTCTCCTTCTCTCTCTGTCCCTTCCCCGCTCATGCGCACACTCTCTCTCTCAAATATAAACATGAAAAAAAATATTTTTGCAACTCCATCTGAGCAAGAGGGAAGATCTTATGAAAATTTTCATGAGGGAAAAAAAAAACATTTGCTTTTGAGCTTTGCAAAGATGCCTGAAAACTTTCCTAAAATTTTTATGTACATCTATAATATGTATAATATTTATGATATAAGAAATGTAGTAGTTACAATATCTTTTTCCATTAACTGCCAGACCATGTCATATAGCTTACTGGAAAGTGATGCTAATTTGGGCTCTTATCCCTCTTCTAACAAAACCGTGTGAGGGGCGCCTGGGTGGCTCAGTCAGTTGAGCGTCCAGCTCTGGCTCAGGTCATGATTTCACGGTTCGTAAGTTTGAGCCCCACATCGGGCTCTGTGCTGACAGCTCAGGGCCGGGAGCCTGCTTTGGATTCTGTGTCTCCCTCTCTCTTTGCTCCTCCCCTGCTCACACTCTGTCTCTCTCTCAAAAGTAAATAAAGATTTAAAAAAAAATTTTTTTTTAAACCGTGTGAAATACTGTGGACACAGACAAGTTGTTTAACTTTCCCCTGCCTTAGTATCTTATCTGTAAAAAGAAAACAATAACCTTGAGTCCAGTTGGGCTGGGACTCTGCAAAGCACCTGTCCCCTCGGCCAGCTCTTCTCTAGTGGCTTTGCCAATAGCAGGCACCAGAGGGAGACTGTGGGGCCAGAGGAGGAGGGATGGACCCACTCCTTCCTGGTCGCCTCCTGTCACTTTCTCTGGCACCACTGTCTCCCTCTTGTACCCATCAGCGTGACCCAGGCCTTGCTTCTTCACCCTGGAAGCAATGGTACATTCCTATGGCAGCATCTGAATTTAGCCTGGAATTCTCCCAACGCCTGTAGGACCAGCTTCCCCAGAGTCCCCTTCTCAGAGACACCTACACCAAGAAGGAACAGCTGGCCTCGAAGCCCAGAATCCCAGCCTCTTGGGGCTCCCCCTAGGCTATCAGAGACATCAGCACCAGCTGAGAATGACTCTTCCTCAGAGGCCCGCAAGTCAGTCCCATGAGGGTGTCGTCCAAGAGCTGGTTTTAATCATTCCAAACTCGGCCAGAGTGGTGACAGCTGCTTTCTGAAACTGCGACCTGTGACAGCTCAGTTTTCTCTGCTGTTTTTTTCAGTTGCCTCGTAAACAATCTGTTATATCAAGTTCATAATTCTTTAAATCAGATTTTTTTCTCTATTAAAATAACTGATGTGACTTCAGTCTCCTTACTGGACCTCGAGAGACGTAACAATAATCTTGATACCTCATCCCTGTGGTAAAGATCGCATTCTTTTATTTTTCGTCATTGAGTCTGTGTCTTTACAGCAGGGATGTGGCAGGTACCATGCTAGACAGGGGGTGCAGAATGTTGATCAAGACATACAAAATGACGCTGTAGAATAAAATCATTTAACAGTGCTGGACACCAGATAGAGCCTAGAAATTTAGAGAACCTTCTGGTTCTGACTCCAGTTGGAACACTTAACGGCCAAGCCTACTGAAAATAAGGCATATGACACAGGGCGGGGTGGCTGGGAAATGAAAAAACCCAGCCTCCGAGGCTTTGAAGACAGAGAGATACAAGTGAGGGAGTTTTCTAACAAGTAAATGCCACCAAGAAGTGCTGCTCCCTTCCAGGCAGCAGTGAAGGTCTTGTCTTTATTCGCCGAGGTTGCCCCTGGCTTTTCGTTTGGCTCAATGAAATGACACAGAGAAGGAGGCAGATTGGAAGGAGTTCCAAGAAGTTCACAAAAAATGACTCAGAGCAGGAGAGGGGCAGAGTAATGAGGCAAGATTGCAATAACTCCATGTATTTTTATCTAGTATTCAACTAAGTGCAATTGTGACATCTAAAAATAAGTGAGGCAGAAAAAGAAAAAAAATAATTATAGGGAAGATAATATATAATAATTAACTACTGTGAAAGACTACGCTTTAAATAATGGGATACAAGGAAAGCAGGAATAACTTGAGCTGATGATACAGACTCAATTTCCCACATCGAGGTGAGAGCAGCGTTATCATTTGAAATTCACAGCCCTCAAAAAAACAACAGACAAAACATGTAATTATTATCTGCCAACAGTGTAGCCTGAAATGATGCAGTAGTGTTTCTCTGTTTCTAATTTACAAAGTTCTGCGTGTTCTTCAAGTTATCCACCCCATTCATTTCTCTTTAATTAAAGGACTCCGAAAATTCTTATAAATCTTGGGTGTGATGGTCTCTTCCTTACAGGCGCTGGCAAGTGACACAAAAAAATAACGCGGTTACAAAAAAATTAAAAGTAGAGATCTCTAATGCAGAGATCTCTACTTTATCATTCAACAAACAAGCCTCCAGGGGAAACAATGTATTTTATGTGTGAAGTATCATTTCTGATTTTAAAAACTAAACTTGACCGCGTGAGGAGAGTGGACACAGATCGGCTCATGTTCAAGTGGCAAAAGCCAATAGATTGTTGTTTTGTGGTAAATGGGCCAGGAAGGATCAACATTAGAAGGGACCACAGAAGGTATTTCACTCAGATATTCTCAACCTTACAAATAAATCTACTCCCAAATATTTTCCTATGTCCCTCCTGAGTCAACCCTTCCATCACATTTAAGGGTCTTTATTTAAGCTGATAATCCTTGTTGGTCCTCACCACAGGCACTGATCGTCCTTACGTGAAATAACCTTTTAGAAATACGTCTTTAGGGCTCCCGGACATGTTCAGCATACAAGGACCTCTTTGTTACCACAAGAAAGGAGTCCACTACCGGTTGGAGTTAAATATCAGGTCACTGTATTTGATTGACAACACAATTTCTCCGAAGTTTTGGAGCATGTTTGATTGTTTTTTTGTTCTTTACACCTCTGTCGTATTGTCTCCATTCTTCGAAAGGTCCTGGATCTAAGGTTGCATATCTTCCTTGATTCCTGAAAACTGGAAAAGAAACCTTTTCCCAAAACCACAGTAAAACACAAATGCGAAGTCGCCTTTTGATGTTTTAAGCTTTCTACTTATATTTACAAATAAAAGTATCTCTGCACAACTTATCAATTTGTTGAGAAAAAACATCTTTAAAACAGCATTGTTAGGTAGAGCAAAAATTAACCAAAGGTGACTCTACATTTATGTCATCAGAACGACACATCTCAGAGCGTCTCGGCAATTTCTGGAGTAACTTATTTTTGTCTGGTCAGAGGCATTCCTGGGTCATGGATTGCCGTCTGGCCTTGCTTCAGTTGAGCATGGATGGTGAAGCCTTCACCTCCTAAGGTATGAAAGGCTGTTTTCTAAGGGGTGACTCTGGCTCTGAGGGTAACTTGAATACTGGGGTTGAGTCAACCGCTCTTCTGGCCCGGAGCCAACGTCACTGCTCTCACAGAGGTCCCTAGGAGCCCCGATGAAGCCCCATACGGCCCTGAGCACCATCCACGGACTCACAAAATCCTAAACTTCTATAGAAGTATATAGGAAGTTGGTAAACTATCTCTTCCACTTCAGGGAAGAAAATGAGGCTCAGAATCCTGAAATTAATGACTAAAGTCCTACAGCACGGTATGAATGATGTATAATGTGTATTGAGCGCTTGATACACGTCAGTCACTAAATCAAGGGCTACCTGTGTCTGATGAGATTTAATCCTCACATCAGGCATATGAGGAAGACATTATTATTATTTTCTTATTTTACACAAAAGAACATTGAGGGAAAGATGAATGGTGTAATTCATTTCGGGTCACACACTTAGGATGTGGAAAGATGAGAACTCAGATGTCTGGACCTCTGAGAATATACTCTTAACCGCTGTTACATACTTGTCTGCAGCTGGTTCAACAAATAATTAAGAAATGTGGAAAGCACAAAGCAAAATGTCAAAGACTCAAATGTGAATAAATCTCTGTCTTTGCTCTCCTGAAGGTCACAGTCTAGTACAGAGGTTGGCAAACATTTCCTGTCAAAGCCTAGATAATAAATATTTTAGGCTTAGCAGACCGTTTAATCTCCGTCACAACTATTCAGCGTTGCCACTGGGGCATGAATTCAGCCAGAGACAATATGTAAATGAATGGCTCTTGCTGTACACCAATAAAACTTTATTTACAAAAACAGGCAGAGGGCCAATTTTGTTTGTCTGTCTCTGATCAAGTGGAATAATCAACTACGTAAATACATTACAATGTGACATATGTCCCATGAGTGTGATACATAAACCACTGCAGAGTCGCAGAAGAAGTGATTCATCCCGCCTGAGGTTATTTAGGGAAAGAAGCATTTCAGCGACATATTTAAGCGTTAGCAAATTAATTCGGCAAGAAGGTGAGAATACTCCAGGCAAAGAGGACATCGCAAGCAAAATATTAGAGGCAGGACATTTTAGAAACAGTAGGTATTTTAGTAAGACTGAAGTACAGGTGTATGCGAGTAATGACGGAAGAGAGAAACAGACGAGTAAATGGAGCAGAGGGGGCAGTTCGTGACACGCATACGCTGTAGTGCTAAGGAGTTTGAATTTTATAGGATAGAAGATGAAGAGATATTGAAAACTCTTTAAAAGAGAAGTAACATCATTAGACTTCTATTTTAAAAAACTGAGTAATTCTGCAGGAGGATTTTCTTCCAAGGAAAAAATGTGATAAAACATATTCAAAAGGCAACATCTTTGTACGGGCCAGATCCAAGTTTTAGAATTATAATTTAACTTCCAGAAATACACTAATCCGTTGTAGGCAGAAAAAATAAAAAACAAATAAATAAAAGCACAATGTTGGCTTCTGTAACTTGTGGTGCTATTATACCTTTTTTTTTAGAAAAATGCCCTGAAGCTACACTTTTTATTTAATTAATCTTTGCATCTTAGATCCATATGTTGTTTTTATGTTGTTCACGAATAGGACATTTGTTTAGTAAGTTTTCTCTGTTTCAGTCCAAGTGAAAATGTTTACTAGAAGTTTGTATTTACAAAAAGTCTCTCTTGTGCCACCATTTAGAAATATATTTTACAATATTAATTTTGGCACATTATGCTTATATTTTGTTCTAAGTCCACCTTAAATGTAATTCAAAATAGATCAAATGAAGGGTATGGACAAAATAGCAATGACATAGAAGTTAGGACATGTGAGAGCTCTTTAGACCCTGCCATCCCTCAGCTATCTCACCTTGACTTTACTAATTCTCGAACCAAAAAGCAGATTACATGCTATAACAATGCATCAGAGTGTTTCCAAAACAAAGAAAGTTTCTGTGAATATGTGGTAATTGGCAAATTCAATCCTATTTTTATGGCTTCAAATTATTAATTTTCCTGTTTTCTTTTTGCTAACAAGCAAATCCTTTCCAACTAGACAGACCCGCACGCCTGCATGTGTGCATGCGCGCGCGCGCACACACACACACACACACACACACACACACACACACACATTTTCCAAATGAAACATTAGAAATTAAAATGAGAACCCTCTATGAGTTGCTCTAAT
Source organism: Panthera tigris (assembly GCF_018350195.1). Taxonomy (NCBI): domain Eukaryota; kingdom Metazoa; phylum Chordata; class Mammalia; order Carnivora; family Felidae; genus Panthera; species Panthera tigris. The sequence continues at coordinate 50,745,877 of NC_056674.1, forward strand.
GGGTGGAAAAATTAATTGTCATTTGCAACAAACTTGTGGAAAGGTCAGTAGAACCTGTCAGAGTTATCTTAGATTCCCTGTGGCTCCCCAAACCATGGAAGAATACAAGAGTATTTTCAACAGAACTAATATAAAATCACAATGGGTTTTTAAAAAACCTACTAATTAAAACAACTGTCCCCTCTTATCATAAGCTATGACTTAAGTTGATCTCAATTTAAGCCCAACACCGTTTTGGAGCCCAGGTCTTGGCATTGACAAAAGGTGTCACTGCTTAAAAGTTAACAGTACAAATACTAATTAGTATGATATAGCATTTTTCACAACAGGATTCCTAACCTAAAGCATAAACAGGTTAATAACTGTTTTGAAAAAAATCTTTCCTCTCTCCCAGGGCAGGTGTGGTGACTTGAGGAAAAATTCTCCATGAGCCTGTTAAAATGGTACAAAACCTTGATTGATTTTGTTAATGTTAAATCAAAACTGCATTCCAGAGATAAACTCTACTTTTTCATCATACATTATCGTTTTGATAGAGTCCTGAACTCAAATTGCTAATATTTCATCAAGGATGTGTGCAGCTATGTTTATAAGAGATATGAGTCTGTAATTTTCTTTTCTTGTAATGTCTTTGATGTCAGAGGATTGCTGGCCTCATGAATCAAATTGGGAAGTGTTCCCTCCTCCTCTAACTCCTGAAGGAGAAGGGCGCCTGGGTGACTCAATCGGTTAAGTGTCTGACTTTGGCTCAGGTCATGATGGCTAGGTTTGTGACTTCAAGCTCCGCATCAGGCTCTCTGTTGTCAGCACAGAGCCTGCTTTGGATCCTCTGTCCCCTCCTTTCTCTGCCCCTCCCCTGCTCACGCACATCTTTAAAAAATAAAAAAAATAATTCCTGTAGAATTTGTGTAATTGGGTGTTCTTTCCTGCTTCAATGTTTGATAGAATCCAACAAGTGAGACTCCTTCTGTTTTGAGTGTGCACATCTGTCCATTTGTGTGTATCCGAAGGTTTTTTTAGAACAAACTCAAATTACTTAATGTGTGTGTGTGCGCACGTGTGTGTGTGTGCATGTGTGTGTCTGATTTCATTTTGTGTCAGTTGGGTAAGTTCTGGCTTTTATGTTTTTATATATTTTGGGTTTTCAGATTTATTGGCATTAAAATGTTTGTAATGTTCACTTATCTTTTTAATATCTGTAGGATCAACAGCAATAGCTCTTCTCTTATCCATGACATTGAAAGTTTATGGTCTTTCTTTTGTGTGAAACCCTTCTCAAATGAGTTTCCATGAGAACGTCAAGGCCTGAAATACCCAATGAATGTAATGTATTAACTGATCTATATACTAGAATGACAGCAACTATGGACCATCTTTGGGACAATTAAGAAAACAGTCCCTACATTGTCCCTACTGTTTAATTCTCTCATGGAAATTTGCTTGATAAAGTCTCCTCTGGGATACATTTCCCTTAACTTATCACAGTCTGTTCTCCAAGTAAAATACAAAGACACCGAAACAGTGGAGTCCCATTTGGCACCATCATTTGTGCACTGTCACATTTTTATTCCACTATGATCTTGATAAGATCATATTGTCTTGTTTAAACACTTCTACTTCTTTGAAAAAATTAACAGAATAAAAATATTTTATATTTTCCCACATATTTACAATTTCTTTTCATTCCTACCTAGAGTTGTTAGCTTCCCGTCTTCTGTCACTTCCTTTTTATCCAGAAGAATCTACCATTTCTTGGGGTCCTGATCTAAGTGTTTTCATTTATCTGAAAAATGTCTTCATTTCACCTTGGTTTTTGAAGGAGGTCATTGGTCTACGTAAAATTCCAATTGAATGTTATTTTCTTTACGCATTTTTTAAATGTCACATTGCCTTCTGACTTCTTTTGGTGAGGAAATCGGTCGTCATTTTATATTTTTGTTCCCCTTGCGTAACATGTCATTTTTCTTTTGCTGCTTTTAACAGTTCCTCGACATCTTCGGTTGTTAACATTTTGACTGTCATGTGTTCGGCTGAGCTTTTCTTTGCATTCATCCTGTTTGGTCTTTGCTAAGCATGATGGACCTATACATCTGTGGTTTTCACCAAACTTTGGAAACTTAGCCATTGCATTTCCCTCAAATACTTTTTGTCCCATTCTTTCCTCCTCTCCTGGGGTTCAAATTGCACATATGTTATATCACTTGATATGTCCCATGAATCACTGAGGTGCTGTTCAAATCTTTCATCTTGTTTCTCTCTGTTCTTCAGAATAGATATTTTCTTTGTTAGATCTACAAATTCACTGACCCATTCTTCTCCTACTTTCAGGATATTCTTACAGCCATCCAGTCAATGTTCCATCTCACATGCTTGACTTTTAAGCTCTAGAATCATTTGATTCTACTTCAGAGTTTGTAATTCTCTGCTTAAGATGTTCTCATCTCGCATTATGGCCGTAATTCCCGTTCAGTTCTTGAAAATATATTTATAGCATGTATTTTAAAGTTTTTACCTCTCAATTACAGTATTTGAGTTATCTTGTCATGAGTCATTACATACTCTATCTTTTCTGGACTTTGTGTCATATTTTCCTATTTCTACACGTCTAATTTTTTTTTTTTATTATATTGAAGATACTGTTCACGATATGCGAGAGACTCTGGAATCTGGTTCTCTTCCTTGAAGTGCTGATTTCTGTCTTAGCAAACAGTTAACTCGGCCTAACTTAAACTTCCACCACTGTCTCCCTGAGTTAAAATCTCTGCTTAGTTCTTTCAGGCTTTCTGCTATTGCTGGCAACTTTGGTGGCATCTCCCCTATACATGCAAAGTTCAAGGGTAAGGACAAGGATTTGGGGGCTTCCCTTCCATAGGTTCCTTCTTTCTGGGATTTCTCACCTCCCGTCCTCGCAAATAAGAATCCTCTAACTCCCATTTCACTGACTGTAAACCAGCAAGACTGTGGCTTTCTTCGCAAGGTCTTGGTCCGATATAAAACACAATTAGCAGAACCCATCATATTCAGAGCATTTCTTTTTTCAAAGACCATTTACTTACCTGTTTCTGACCACATGTGGTCATTCTCTACTCCACTCAAATATTACTTTCTCATGTTGGTTTAGAGTTAATAATTGCTATCTGCTGAAGTATTTAGTTAGTCTAAGACAAGCTACTTAGTCATTACTAGGAGTCATTCATATACCTTTTTTTAAAAAAATGTTTTTGAGAGAGACAGAGAGAGCGCATGCATACACATGAATGGGGGAGGGGTAGAGAGAGAGAGGGACAGAGGATCTGAAGCCGGCTCTGCACTGACCGCAGCAAGCCTGATGCGGGGCTCAAGCTCACGAACCGTGAGATAGTGACCTGAGCCAAAATCAGATGCTCAACCGACTGGGCCACCCGGGTGCCCCAACATAGACCCCATTTTTATGGCTAATAACATTATGCCTTACACACAGAAGTAATTCAGAGGATATTTTGTTGAGTGGATTTAGGTCTTCCTAGGACAGTCTTGTTTTTTTTTTTTCCAATTTTCTGATTAAAAAAATAGGAGATTTCTATACCTTAAACCCTTGTGTTGCTCTTTATACTCTCTGATCTGTCCCATTTCTCTTGCCTGTATTCTTTTACTAACATTCACCTGCCATCCCTCCTCTAAACTCTTAGCTCGCCAACGTATCTTTAATAATGGCTAATTTACATGTCTAAAAAACGCAACCATGATGATTCCCAACCTCACCTCAAATAAAAAAACCTTTGTTAACGATCATAGCCAGAACAAAAAGAGACACCTGATTTTTAAAGTTAGTAAGTCATGTATTGCCTCCCCAATTCAGATTCCAAATGAACTTCTCTCTCTTTTATGCCTCACACACCCTGAATTCAAGCCACCCCGTCCTACCTCATTCAATATATCCTGTATCCTCCCCACCCCACACCCTCCCTCATTATTTCCTACTCACCAAGTATGCTAATCTTCTGCAGTTAAAAATAACATTTCCCCTGTAAAGCCTTGGAATTAATCATACTAGGGACTGAATAAGCACTTTTGAGCCCTTATTAGGCTCCTTTACCATATTCATCTTCTGTCTTGTAGTTCAGCACAATTCTCCTCCCACCTTTATAAGCATCTTGTAGGAAGAAATTACATTTTATTAATCTGTGTTTCCAGGATAGAGCTACGTGGATGGTCCTGCCGATTCTCTGATGCCACTTCAAAGTGGCCCCCTTCACACAATCGGACCCCAGGGAGCGCCACCACAGAGCAGAAGACGAATACCCGCTCCCGCTCCAAGTGGGAGAACTCATTTGGTCCTTCACCGTGCGTGTTCAGCAAATGCCCGCTGAACACAATTACAATGACTCACGCCACGTTTTAATAAAGTTGAAAGGGACGTGATGACCCCTCTCTGTGTCCTGCATCTATCATATTCTCAGGCCCCACATATCTAATAGATACCCTAGAAATTATTACTGCACTCTTTACCATCTCCTGGTTTATCGAGTTCCCAACTTGAAATATGGACATTCAGACAGCAAAGTTTCACTGCCGGTTTGTCTCTCTTCCATCCCAAGCATCAGTATGGCTAAAAAAAAAAAACAAAAACAAAACAACAACAACAACAAACAAAAACCAAAGAGCTCGGTTTCCTGTCTGGATCTGGTCTTACCCAGACACACAGTTCCAAGTATGTTCCCAGCTGAAAGTAACCTCGTGTTGGGGGAAACTAAAAGCAGCAAAGGTGAGACGATGAAAGAAGTTAATGCTTCACTGAAAAAAATAAAAAGGCATCACCAAACCTGTTCATCTTTTTGCCACAAACAACAGACACCAGGAAAAACTAAAGCACGATTAGCAAAAGCAATCTAAATGCATTTCCCCAGCCTCCTCTGCGTGAGAAGCGGCCACGAGCCCAGTTCTTCCCCACAGGGTAGACACCAATGACCCATCTTCCTGTTAAGAGGGAGAGCTGAGGCTGGTGTCCCTGTCCCTTTTCCTTTCATCGGTGAAGGCAGACAGAGGATCTGCAGCGCGGGAGCATCTACTCCACAAACAACACAACACCAAACAAATCCGACGAGTGTCAGCTTTTACGCGATTCAACAGTTGAACTAACTCCAATAGCCACTTCCCCCTGGAGCTTTCCGTTGCAGGAGAAAATTAAACCTCGATTTGCTTAGTCGATCGTATTCAGGTCTTCTGTCACTTGCAGCGATATCCATCTCTAAATGAACAAAAATGTGACCTAATAGGACCTGAGTTGTCTTGTGCCCCAAACACTGTCCTCAGCGCTTCAGTTCTGTTCATTGTCTTTAATCCTTCTGTTAATACATCATATCTCCGTCTTTTGGTTGGATAAATTGAGACTTAGGAAATGCAGCGACCAAGCGAGTAGTGAAGAGTATGGACTTGGGTATCGAACACACCAACACTCAACCCCTGGAACTTGCCACTTCTTATCTAAGTGACAGTGAGCATGGCATCCCTTTAAACTTTAGCTTCTTAATCTGGAAAGCAAGTCCCTTTTTATAAGGTGGTTTTGGGGACGAAGGGAGATAATGTACCTAAGGTGCCAAAGAAGGACATGACACCTAAATAGTGACGAAGAAATATTATCCGTTTTCATTATTTTTCCTACTCCTATTTCAAGTATTAGCTACCACGTGGCAGAGATAGGAAGTGATGGAGAGCTACTAATAATAAAAATGACAGTACCTATCAATAAATAATCAATGGCACAGGATTCAAACTCAAGCTTCTTTAACCCCTTTACATGGCTCTAACTTCTCCAAGATGCCACAGGGATCCAGCTTGCTCTCTGCCGTGGCATTTTATATTTCTATAGCCAAGATGTTTGGGAGCTCAGAACGTGGCAGAATGGCACCTTCGATATTTAAGTATGTGCGTCTTTTGGTGTTTTCTGATGTCTTTCTCTTCAAAGAAATGTTTTAAAAGTCAGAGCCAGCCTTAAACCCTGAAAATTACTTTGTATGCCTAGATGCATTAATGATACACGCATCTGCCTGCACAGGCAGGCCTATGCATAAATATCCACCTTAACCCAGGGCAGCCATGGGGAGGATGGTGAGAACTGCTAGGGAGGTCCAGGTGATGAATACCCTATGTCCAATGAGAATATGATCAATCTGCTACCTGAGTCTACAATGATGGCAGGCGGCAGGAGGGATGACGGTGATGGCACATCTTACTTTTTTTTCTTCTTCATAAGGTAAAATGTGAGACACGTGCGGCTGGCTACACGTTTGCTCTTAAACCTATGAGGAGCGCATATTCCAGTGTTTCACTCAGCGTGGAAACCACAACCAAGCTAGAGTCAACGAGAATTTCAAATAGGATTGGAAATCTGGTCCGTAACACCACAGCCAAGGTGCTCTAACAAGTGTTTTTAGTGAGAGGCTTCCTGCGCAGGGTAGGTTAAATCAAGTGGAGCCTGAGAAGGAGACTATTCTGGAGTTCTTTGAATTAGAATATCTGGGCATCTCTTTCCCCTTAGATTTCCAAAAAGATGATTTATAGAGGAATAAATTAAATCGTATCAATAAATAGTGATGCTTCTCTGACCAATTAAAGTTGCCATCTGCTTAGCTTCTTTAGAGAATTCCCCCAAAGAAGTCACCTTACAGTTGATTTATGCCATCACGGGAGCTTTGCACCAAAGAGAAACCACAAATTCCTTTTCTTCCGACTTAAGAAGTATCTTTCAGTGTGAAAGGCAAACTTCCTAAAGGCAGAACTGATGAAGTGGCACTTTTTTGAAACTCTGATTTGTAAGATCGCTAAGATCCAGTCCCTAGAAACGAGGCTTCACGTGGTCTCACATCTGTTGAAAATAAATGCAATGGAAATCTAACTACAGGTCACGAGACAGACCTCACTCACATGAATAAATATTGCCTGACAGAAGCCCCTAAGGAAGGCTAAGAGGAGGAGTGGCACCCGACTCTGAAACCGAGCGGGGGGCTGGGTCTTGGCTTTGGAGCAGGTCAAGGCCGGGTTTCCGTTCTCAAGGCCACTGCTAGGCCATATGACCTCGGGCAAGTCCCTCGGCCTACAGGAAGCTCCGTGTTAAGTACACATGGCCGCCTACTCCCTGAGATCACAGAAATGGCTGAATGAGACCCCTCAGCACAGGGCTGGGCCCACAGCATGGGCTCCAAAATTACTCTCTGTGTGAGTAGAAGTAAACAAAAAAGGCTTGAGAACTATTACCTCATGCGTACAAAGCCTTTCGTAAATGTGGACTGCCAAAATATATGATGGTGAACATACTGTAAAACTCCCAGTAAAGACTGCCCGGCCTATTTGTATAAATGGATACACACAATTAAGCTTATGAGCATAAATGAGTCTGTTTCCTTCTCGGGAGTGCCTCACATGACGGGATGGACCGGCCTTTACTCTTGTCTATTATTCACAGTCTTAGTAAATTTACGCTCCCCCTCTACGAACATAAACAAATATTAAAAACAAAAAACAAAAAACAATTTCACAAGAGAAGCCTTAGTCTTTTTCTCAGTTTACAATCACTGGGTCACAGAATGGAACTTAATTCTCAAAACAGCCTGAAAAATAATTATGAGACTAGCTAATATGTACGTACTGGTCACTGAGCAAATATTCTACCAGTGAGTAATCCCAAGTCCTACGAGTGCTTATTATAAATGAGCCCTTTCCAGGTGGGGAACCTGAGAAACAGAGGAGTTGAATGGTTTCCCAAAGTCGTATGACTATTTATCGGAGAAGCCAGCATTCCACTGGCTCTACGACGGCGCCCCGAAAAGCGTTCGGCTGAAACCAGTGACAGCAGGGGCCTCTCCTCCCTTTTCCTCGCGCTCTCCTGTCAAATCAGGTAAAGTTCTGAGGCGGAACCGGGCGTGTGGAACCCGTCCAGTCGGCGGAGAGGACCGTCCTCGGTTCATCAGGGCCACGCCTAATGCTGTCCCGCCGCCCGTGGCAAGTTGGATCACTTCACCCAATTATGAAGGAACTGCGAAGAAGCCCCTTGGGTCAGAGCTGGGACAGTTGGATCTAGGAAGTTTGTATCAGTAGTAAAAGCACCTATTTTGGTCTCCGGCTATCTGACTTCCGTTTCTATCTTTCGACCAGCTCCAGACTCGGGAGGGGAAGAAATGAGGTGCCATTTACCCCTTCAGAACGCCAGCATGCTTCGGTAAGCAGTTAGCTGGGAGATTTCTTCAGTTTCTAGATGAGATTCTGGAACACCTATCTGCCTATCCTCTCCGAAGTCAAAGCCCTCTGCCCTCAGAAATACGTAGCCTACCAGGTACTTACTATCCCCTCCATCCCACAAGGATTATCAACCAAGAAAATAGTATCAGAGGCTATATAATTCTGGGAGGAGATCTGAGAAGGTACTAGCTAACAACAGCAGGGGTGTCTTCTCAGCTGGATAGGAGGCAATGAAGCTCAAAGAGGAGAAAAAAAGTGATGAAATCTGCTCCAGGTGCCTGTTTTATTTTATCTTAAGTTTATTTATTTTGAGAGAGAGAGAAAGCACGGAGGAGGGGCAAAGAAGAGAAAATCCCTAGCAGGCTCCATACTGCCAGTGCGGAGCCGACGTGGGGCGCAATCCCAGGAACCCCGAGATCGTGACCGGAGCTGAAATCAGGAGTCAGACGCTTAACCGACTGAGCCGCCCAGGTGTGCGCTAGGTGCCTGTTTTAAAATGAGCAAACCCTGCTCAATCAATTGTAGCTTCATTACTTAATTTGCTGATTCACATTGGACACCTTAAAGTCTTGGGTGCTTAGTTTCCTCGCCTCAAAATTAACAGTGACACCGTCTATCTCTTAAAATTGTTTCAAATATTATTATTTGAAAATATTATTTTTCATACATGGTGAAGCCAACAGAGCAGGAGTGACCACCACAGAAAAAAGACTGTGTGTTGCTCACAGGTGCCAAGAGGAGGGAGCACGCCATACCAGGGTGGGGGGGCTGGGGGGGAGTGGAGGGGGGCACATGGAGAATACCAGAGTCCCCCAGGGAATAGAGGCAATGAAGGAAAAATGCAGCGAGAGGCTTTAATGTGCTTTCTGCAGGGAGGAACAGGAAAGCAGGTTTAGGATCGGCTACTCAGAATAATTTCAGCGGCTTCTGAGGCACAGAGGACTGGTACCTGGCCCTGAGCTAACTAAGGCAGGTGCACATTGGTCCAGGGTGTGAGAGCTCTGGCAGTTGGCTCTGGACTGGTTGTCTGAAGGGAACACTCCTAGAGGGGTCCTACTCTCTCTAGGAATTGACTAGTGCTGTGAGGGGCAATCTCTCTAGGGTCAGCAAGGCCCCAGATGTGAAAGAATCAGAAACATGTCGCTAACACATTCCGTTCTTCAATCACTCTTGCCTTATCCATTTTAAATAAAAATACATCCCAGGGAAAGGAAACGCAATACATAGATATTGTCAATAACAATTCAAAACCTCAAGGGAAAACAAATACTGTTGTTTGAAATTTATCAATATCACCCTTATAAATACTGGCTTCTTCAATATTATGCTCCTTCTATACTTTCCTTCCTGAGAAGAGAATATGATGAGATGACGCTATTTCAGCACCATGACTTCCTTTCATCTAGTCCCACGTCATGTTTTTTTTGTTTTTTCTCCTATAATTCTCATAATTAATTTCAAACGAAAGAGGGGAGGGGATAAAATGTGCTTCGGCAGGATGATACGCTGGGTATGGGCAATATGGTTCCACGTGGACCTCCTCCCCCTCATGGAACCTACATCATGTAGACAGCAGGTGGTTTGGTTTTGCTGGATTCCAGCATCTGGATCAAACTTAAAATACTATACATTAGACGCTTTGCCCATTTGACTCCAGAACACCGGATATACCTGACACGGGACATCTTTAGGGAAAAAGTCCAGAATAATTACACACACCGTTCTTTTTTAACTAAATATGAAGATGGATAAGCAGGTGTTTAATTTTCCATCCAGGAAATCACTTGAGAACATGAAAGCATTAAGACTTGAGAACACAACAGTGCAAGACATTTAAAGATCCTCACGCTGTGGATTCTGCCAGTGTAGAATAACATGAAGCCTTAATGAAGGAAAAGAAAATAAAGTTCACTTATTCTGACATTATTGCCAACCTTATTTTGATAAATAAGTATTTTAAAAAGCCCACAAAATCTAAAGCCACTAATTCTGCTCTGTAAATGTAAGAGATACCAGTAGAATTTGATTTTACTTTACCTTTTGGATTTGTTTCTCCAGTACGGGTAAAGATAATTTTATATATTGATTCATTCTGCCACTGATTTTCATTATGATTTAGAAGTATGATCTATAATACATAAGTCCAACCTGAATTATGAATACAATTCACACTTCAAAACTCTGACATTCCTTTATTATAGTATGAACAGTGAATCTATTCATTTTCCCACATAAGAGGCAAAAATGTAGCTAAAAGTCAAATGCACACAATAATTACATGCTCACTATGAAGCAAATCATTGAATTAAGGCTCACGTTGCTCATGTTTGTTATTGATCTAGATGGTTTCCAGACAATGTCAAATGACAAGAGGCTCAATCAAACTTGGAAGTGATAATGTGTCAATCATCTATCTTTCGTAAGTATTAGCTGACTGACAAAATATTTAAAAACATTTCAGTTATTCAGAACTCGCTACTGAATTAGTTAACCATTTATGGGGATAATTTACTTGGAAAAATTTAGCTTCTTCTTGCCATTTAAGGTAGGTAGCCAATTCGTGTAGGGACATACTAGAGGGGAGTTTTTTCAGGCTTAAGGGGATTAAGAAAAACTTCTCCATTTTTCTTCCTCTTTATATTTTATGGACTAACTGATCCTAGACTGGCTTTATTTAGCACATCTGAAGTGCCAGTTTTGGAAACCTGAATTCCTCAAAGTGTGGCCACTCACTTGGAACTCCAGAGTTGACATAAGGACTATTTTGAGCTCAAGACACTGGAGGAAATTCAACATATGGAGAAAGAAGTCTTTCCGGAGCATCCCTTATCTGACTAAAAACAGACACTTCCAAGAAATGAGGACGGTCTTAAATTCCCTCTTTGGGAATTCTACTCCAAAGAGAGAAACCTAGAGTCAAACGGCCATGAGTCCCCTCTCTGGGGGGAGTTTTATGACCCAGAAGAAAACGGAAAGACTACTCATATCTCTACAGTCAGACATTACCCAGAGCTTTCTTTTCTCCCATTTGTTCTCCAAAAAACCCATTTTTCCTAAAGACACTGCTTTGTTCTTCCCTTAGAAGCCATTCCTACCCAAGTTTGGTATATAAACCTTGGTATATAAGGTTATGCACCTTAAGTTTGGTATATAAACCTTTAACTTTAACCATTTAGCCACCGGCTGTATCTTCTGTTGGCTCGTGCGTGCACACAATTAAACCTTTTATTGAAGCAGGCTCCGCACTGACAGCAGAGAGCCCAAAGCGGGGCTCGAACTCATAAACTATGAGATCATGACCTGAGACGACTGAACCGCCCAGGCACCCCTCGTTCATCAGTTTAATTCACAGGTTGCAGGTATAGAACCTAAGAGCCGATTTTCCTGTTCAACAAAAGAATCCTATTAAGGTAAAACATTGTGTAATCCTGGACTATGCTGTTTTAGAGAGGGGAACAGACTACAGAATTAGAAGGACATCAGAGAGGGTGCTACTGTAATAGATCTCAACTCATTCATAATATTATTGGGGGGTCTCATTCTCCCAAACAAGCTTGGGATGGGCCCTGGACCCTATTCTCATTGTACTGTGGCCGATCACACATCATTTTAATTCCTTTTGTTTTTCCTCAGTAGATGATATTGATCCAAACATTTGACACTAAAAATGTTCAAGACTTGAACTATGAAAGTGTTTTCCCCTCGGGTACTTATTCCCCAGATGTGTATTCTGCAGAGTGAATACCCCTATGTTCAACTTTAAAATAAAAGTAATTTCACCCTCTTCCCTTCTCCTTCCCACACAGAGATTTTCTGGTATTTAAAGTGCAGCTAACAACTTTTCACTCTCTTGGAATTTTCAGTGGCATCTGCATGAAAATTAAGAAATACTTTGGGAAAGTCATTTAATTCTGCAAATGCAAAGCTAATCTCCGCTCATCATCGAAGCAGTAAAACATAAGAGATTTCTATAAGGAAAATCGCAATTAAAAAAAAAACCTTACAGAAGTGAATTATAATGAAGCAAACAATCTTGGAAGCAATACGTCAGTGGTGGAGCGACCCAATTATTTATTTTTCCAGCCAGGAATTTACAGCCACATCAGCCACAGATGCCACCGTCCAGCTGACCAGCCTGTTTGCAGTGACTACTGCGACTTCATAGCTTTTTTCTCCTTCCAAGACTTCTCGAACTTGGCAGAAGACAAAAAGCTTCTGGTTGAGAAAATCAAATTGGAAAAAGGGAGAGCATTTAGCTTTTGAAGAAATATGCGTGGCCTTTATTCACTTTCATCCTGCAGAAGATGGTGATATTCCCAGCCTTTTAAAACGAACCCCACACCATCTGGCTTTCACAAACAGTGCCTTGTACATCTTCACTTTCTTCAATGGGGAAAGATTCCTGCTCTCCCAGGACTGAGCAAACAAACTGACTTCAGCATGGTGGTGATACAGCTGACACGGACTGCCTGTATTATTTGGCACTTTTTCATCATGAAATTAATTTCACAAATGCATCTTCGCCTATTTGGACTGTAAGTACATAGAAAGGGCTTTTCTTATCTTGTCTCTACTAGTACTAAACATCTCAACAGTACCCAAGTGTGAACAAAGTCAAGATGGAGTCATGAAACAAGGAAAATAATTAGCATTCGTGGCGCTTATCCTGTATCTATCAGAATCACTTCACTGATAACGCTTGCTATCGCAATGGCTTTTTAACTATTTCTTTTTCTTCAATACATAAACGATGCAAGAGAGTTTTTTGTTTTTTCTTTTTTTTTTTTAAAGAGTTGATTTGGAGCCTAGAGGTGGAAAGTGTATTCTGATATGACTGGGAATTGATTTTCATCCATGGTCATTTTAAAATAGTACTTCAGAAGAAGCCTAGTTTCCTCTTCCGTGTCTGTGATGATTCAGAACCACGTTCAACATTCTAAAACCTCCCCCAGATGCTTTTCCTAACCTTAGTCTGAAATGTTAGGATTTCTTTTGCTCTCCCTTCTATTCAGCATACTTTTTTAAAAAACTAGCTAAATGGTTGAGATTTATATAAAATAGAGAAATTGAATTAATTTAAATTAACTATTTGAATTTCTGGACCAGTTCCTTGGATTGGGATTCTGCTTGGATAGTGACCCACATGGGGACTGTGTTAAACAAAAACACTTTATTCTGTCTTCTATCTTCCTTTATTCTTTCTTTCTGACTGTGACCATCACATCCCGTTTCTCCGTGACTCCAAACTCTTTACTATTTTCAAGAACTTATTCTTCAAGTTCTAGATGACTAAATGCGAAAGTCAATCATGTTTCCTCTTTCCTGATACCCCCAAATTAACTCCCCCTCCAAATGATTATACATTTTAGTTATATGACTTTATATTATTTCGAAATTGTTTTCAGCATTAATGTTGTGCTCTAAGCCCAGAATGTTACTCTAGGCTAGTCTGTTACATCTTTTATAAACTCAAAGACACATGATATACATTCTAATAGATATATCACTCATTGTGCTGCCATTTTCTCCTGCCATTTTCTCCTGCAGTTTTATGACCATAAGTTTAAGCTCTCTTCCTATCTCGTATTAGACAAGAGATCTCATTTTAAGTGCTATGTACGTCACAGCAATTTTATATCTCTCTATATAATATTCTATATATGAAACAAAGCAAAAATTGAAAGCATACAGGAAAAAGCAAATCTACAATTTTATGAGACAGAATATAGTCCTTTCAGAAACTTTTGAAATATGCACACAAAATATAAGCAACAATGAAATTTGGATAACATGATAAAAAACTGGAATTTCTTAATCCAGTGAAGAAATGGGCAGAAGACATGAATAGACACTTCTCTAAAGAAGACATCCAGATGGCCAACAGGCACATGAAAAGACGCTCAACGTCACTCCTCATCAGGGAAATACAAATCAAAACCACACTCAGATACCAACTCACGACGGTCAGAGTGGCTAAAATGAACAAATCAGGAGACTAGAGATGCTGGAGAGGACATGAAGAAACGGGAACCCTCTTGCACTGTTGGTGGGAATGCAAACTGGTGCAGCCGCTCTGGAAAGTGTGGAGGTCCTCAAAGAATAAAAAATAGATCTACCCTATGACCCAGCAATAGCACTGCTAGGAATTTACCCAAGGGATACAGGAGTGCTGATGCATACAGGCACATGTACCCCAGTGTTTACAGCAACACTTTCAACAATAGCCAAATATGGAAAGAGCCTAAATGTCCATCAACTGATGAATGGATAAAGAAGTTGTGGTTTATATATACAATGGAATACTCCTTGGCAATGAGAGAGAATGAAATCTGGCCTTTTGTAGCAACGTGGATGGAACTGGAGAGTGCTATGCTAAGTGAAATAAGTCCTACAGAGAAAGACAGATACCATATGTTTTCACTCTTATGTGGATCCTGAGAAACTTAACAGAGGACCAAGGGGGGAGATGTAGGGGGGAAAAAGTTACAGAGAGGGAAGGAGGCAAACCATAGGAGACTCTTAAAAACTGAGAATAAACTGAGGGTTGATGGGGGGTGGAAGGGAGGAGAAAGTACATGATGGGCAGTGAGGAGGGCACCTCTTGGGATGAGCACTGGGTATTGTATGGAAACCAATTTGACAATAAATTTCATATTTAAAAAAAAAAAAGTGAAGTTGTGAAGAGGATAAGAAATCAGGGGGTAAGAGCGGCCCAAAGTCTCTGTAGTGCATGTGAGATGGAGACAAGGAGCAAAATTCATGCTTCAGCTTGGAAGAGAAATTTTTCATCACTTAGTCCTCACCTGTGAGCTATCTGGTATTCCTAAAATCTAAGACAGCACAAGTGGTGTAACAGGGGATAGGAACACAAGTCAGATGGCCCAGTTCAACCCCTCATTAGTTGGGTGATTTGGGGCAAGGCACTTACCCTCTGAGTCTCCTTTCCATCTTAGCGTGGTTATAGCGTGCCTACAACACAGAGTTATTATGAGGATTACATGAGATAACTATGTAAAGAGCTGATCGCAGTACATGGCTCAATAGATTCTAACCATTGTTAGTAGCACTAAGGGGAAAAATTCAGAGAGCATCAACTAGAATGCTACATACACTCATTGACAAACTATCCCAGAATAGGCCTCCAAGCTCCATTTCACTGCTCTGACCTAAAGTGAGGCACCTAAAATTGTGTTACCAGAAATGTTCATCCCCTGCCAGGAGAAGCCCCCCAACACACCAAAAAAAAACAACAACCCTGGAATTTCATATCTCAGTAACAGAAAATGCACATTTATCAAACACATATTTTTTTAAAATGACCAGGTACAGATCACAAAAGAATTCCCAACGATTTTAAAGAAGTGCCATTATGAAGACTACATTATCGATGATAGTATAATAAAATTTGAAATCAATGATAAAACATAGCTTAAAAGTCCCATGTATTCTGGGCAATAAAACTTCTTCATCTGTCAGTAAATTTGAAAATTTAGATCAAATGGATAATATTCATGATTAAAGAATGAATACTCACAATTTACCTGAGAAATAGAAAACTGGACCAGATCACAAAAAATCAAAACAGTGGCAAACGTTCTTTCCCAAAAGTCACCTCGCTTAAGGAATCTCACAGATGAATGTTAACAAGCTTCCAGAATCCATATAATGCCATAAAAATCTCTCCTGATCATTTTTTAATAGGAACGTCTCCTCCAAGAGTCAGCAATTTACCAATATACTTTGGGGCCTAGAGTTAGAAAAGATGCAAATTTTGAGACTACGCTTCTTCAGAAAGAAAACAGCCAGTTCATTTGCCTTTAGGAGAGATGCCCACCAATTTGAATACAGTTATCCAAGATGGCCAACCAACAGGCAAGTCTTGTCAAAAGTCAAGATTATAGGTCGCTGAAGACAACATCATACTATGGACGTTTGGTGTCTTTTCCTACTAGAAAACCAAGACATTAGAACCAACAGAAGAATTCCACTGGACACCACCAGCAAAAATAAACAAGAAGATGTAATTTAAAAAAAAAAAACAGGAGCAAAATTAATTTTAAAATATTGAGAAAACAAGCAGCATTGTGTAAAATATTTATGAAGTACATTCTGAAACTTTATTAAAGGACATAAAAGATACCTTAATAAATGCAAAAATATTCCATGTTTATGTGGGAAAGATTCTACACTATAAAGATAATATGTGGGTTAATTTCGAAAATCCAGTTAATCTAAAACTGAATGCAATTCCAAACAAAATCCAATCATGTCTCTGGGAACCTGACATATTGGGAGCACACTTTACTCTGAAGAATGACTGTATCAGTAAAGGTCTGAAAATAGCTTAAAAGTATGGAAATCAAATAAAGGGAACTCACAATGTCACAGTAATTAAAACAGCATACATTTGGCACCAGAAGAAAAAACAATAGATCAATGGCACTGAATCGCTTAGTGCATGACACCTTACTACATGACAAATGGTGCAGAGAAGTGAGTTCATCATTTGGGGAATAATTAAATCCCTCCTCACACAATACATAAGAATACATGTTAGGTAGATTAAATCTATTAGTGAAAAGGGAAACACAGGAGAAAAAAATGTATGATGGATGTATGATGTTAGGGTTAGAACAGATTTCTTAAATAAGTCTAAAGGGGAAAAAAAAACCCATGAAGTGTAAAAGGAAAAGCTCATAGATTTGGCTGTGTTAAAATTAGCAACATTTAACAACGAACAATGACGCAGACACAATCAATTTAAAATAGCAGGCCTTGAGAAGCCATTTGTAAGATGTATAACCAATAAGGAATAGACTACATAAAAATGTCCTAAAAAATCCATAACAAAAACCACAATATAGGAAAATGACCATACACTTCACAGGAAGAAAAAAAAAAGTACACGTGGCAGACAGGCATAGAAAGAAATGTTTAAAACCTCAGTAGAAATCATTTAGGAAATGCTGTTTTCTGGAAGCTATATTGATAAGATACTCTGTGAAGCACTGTAGCAGGATTTTACAAAATTAAAAATGTGTGTATGTACACACTATGTGCGTTCCACCCTTAGTTCTAACAGCTAGAAGCCAGAGACAAACTAAATGTCCATCAGAGTGAAAGTGGAAATGAAATTTGCCAAATTCATGAAACAATACACCATCTACCAGGAAAAGCAATAAAATAAATCTACATTTGTTAATAATGGACAGATTTCCAACACATAACCTTGAGTAAAGCAAGCAACACTCAGAACGAGATCTAAACTAAAATACAATTTACGTATATTTTTTAAGGAACACAACACAACCTAATATGTAGACATTAGAGAGATATTAGACCATGAATTAGGGGAATATGGCAGGGAGAGAAGAATGGAACTGGAAATGTGAGTAAATGTCAACAAGAAGAGGAGGAGGAGGAGGAGGAGGAGGAGGAGAAGAAAAACAAGGAGAAAGAGAAGAAGAAGACGATGACGACGAAGAAGACAAAGATGACGATGACCGACACCAATAATGATCTTCTTCATCTAACTGAAGAGCACGCTGAACTGTGTGTACTGACATCCTCCACAGATAAAATAATTTTAAAAACAAACCAAAAGTAAAGTTTGAGTAGAAAAATGTTAAGTATGAGAGAATGGGGAAGAGAACTCTACTGTACAGAGAGGAAGACATCAAGGCATAATGAAGTCAAGTCCCTAAATTCAGAAGAAACTAAAAATAGTGATATGACTCTACCAGACAGCTGGGTGGGAAGGAGACAGGTGTATAACTGAGCTCAGGCATCACCTACCTCGGTTAATTTTCCATGGTTGCTGTCACAAATTACCTAAAATTTAGTGAATTAAGACAACACAAATTTATTGTATTACAGCTCTGTCGATCAGAAACTCAAAATGGGTTTCACTGGGCTGAAATCAAGGTGCGGGCAGGGCTATGTTCCTTTTTGAAGGTTCTAGGGGAGGATCCATTTCTTTGCCTTTTCTAGCTTTTAGAGGCTGCCCACGTGCGTTGGCCCATGACTCCCCTTCCTTCCATCTTCAAAGTTGATGTTGCATCTTCCTATTGGAGTAAGAGGCTCACCATTTCTCACTGAGGTATCCACTAGCCTAAGTGTTAAGGATAATGAAGGAGTAAGCGATGAAACAAGGCTAGCCTGGCCTCCCTATCCGTTTTATATAGTCTGTGTTACCTTTGAAATCATTGTCCACTAGGCCCAGGGGGCAGTTATTAAACAACAAAAACAGCTGGGAAATAGAGACCTAGCATTTGGCAGAGAATCAGCTTTGAGCCTTGGTTGCCTAGACCAGCATACTACGAATGGGGGCACAATGTCAGCTAATACATTTATCCCCTAAAGTGAATGCAGTTAAAGATGTTTGGTTAGTGGTTTTCCTTTTAATGTACTATTTAATATTTGCAGACTTTTAAATCTTGTCTACAGTTTATTAAATTCTTCCCATTAAATTCTATCCACATAGCTTACTACTTAAACGTATCATGCTCTGGAGTGCCACCTTCTCTCCTTTCCTAGAACATGCGTTTCCCTGCCATTTAACAAACTGTGCAGGAACAGATTAAAAAAAAAAATTTTTTAATGCTATTAGGTTGGAGCAATGACCAGAAACAAGCCTGATGAAGTGACATGGTGGTACACATTAAAAAAGAAATATGGCAGCCTGGGTCACACTACCTTGACTAAGTGATCAAAGTTAACATCCCAGTGAGAATTCCTGCCGACACCATGTACTTCCTGATAACTTCACCTGGGTGATATTTTCCAAAAAACCCCTAACCCCAGACTAATCATGAGAAAAACATAAAATCCAAATTGAGCGATATTCTACAAAAGGCTGAACCAGTACTCTTCAAAACTGTCAAGGTCTTGAAAAGCAAGGGAGCAGTGAGAAACTAAGGAGACAGCACAACTCAATGCAATGTGACATCCTGATTGGGACTGTGGGATGGAAAGGGGGCATTAGTAGAAAAACAGATGAAATTCAAATAAAGTCTAGAATTTAGTTAACAATACCGTGCCAGTGTCAGTTCCTTAGTTTAGATGAGTATATTTGGGTGATATAAGAGGCCAATACTAAGGGAAATTGGGTGAGGGGTATATGGAAACTTTCTCTACTCTATTTTCAACTTTTCTGTCAATCTACAGTTATTCCCAAATAAAATATTTATTTTTAAAAAGGAAATGTAAGGGGCGCCTGGGTGGCTCCGTCGATTAGGCATCCAACTTCAGCTCAGGTCATGATCTCACAGTTTGTGGGTTCAAGTCCCGCATTGGCCTCTATGCTGACAGCTCAGAGCCTGGAGCCTGCTTCAGATTCTGTGTCTCCCTCTCTCTCTGTTCCTCCCCTGCTCACACTCTGTCTCTCTCAAAAATAAATAAACATTTTTTAAAAAGGAAATCTAAAAAAAATTTTAGTATTTTTAAAATTTTTAAAAAGGACATCTGACTTATGACATATGGATATGACCAACTATTGCAAGAAAGGATCTTAAGAGGGACGGACAGATGGATGGACAGAAGGAAGGAAGGAAGGAGAAGGGGAGGGAGGAAGACAATAAGTCAATATCAATCAACAATAGCCACAACCCCCACAATTTTGAGGGATTATTGCACTAAGTGCTTTATATACAGTATTTCCTTGTCACTTCAGCTTCAACTGACAGATATTACTAGAATCAACATTTTAGAGAGGAAGCAGTGAAGGCTAAGAGGTTACCTACTCTGCCCAAGATAATCCTTCTTGGAGGAACTGAGATTCAAATTCAGAAGGTTTGTCCACAAAACTCATCCTCTTTGGCACTAAGCTTGAACATTCTATGACCTCTTCCAACGCTTTCTGTCATTTTACACAAAAGCACATTCCAGTGAATTGAGTAAGGACTCAACCATGTCAGCCTACACATGGTCTTTGTTGAACAATTTAACAGAAAGTCACAATGAGGACTGTCCTCTATTTCCATGAGACACAAAGAAACAGGTAAGGTGCACATGGAGAGAAGTTCCTCTAGACATAAAAATACTCATCTGGCAAGAAGAGAGCCACTAAATTCACTTTTAAACAATCACTCACTGACTTTCTCATGATGCTCTGACCATGAACTGCTCTGCTTAAATACCTGTACAGTGTAATTGTTAGGCTTAACCCTCCCTTTGTCTCCATCCCCCAGAATGTAATGCCTAGGAGGTTCATGCTTTTTGTCTCTTCTGTTCACTGGCATTTTCCAAAGGCCTAACAGAGTATCTGGGACTTAGCAGATATTCAAACAAATACCCCAAGAAGGGAAGGAAAGTGTGAGAGGGATGGAGAGGGTGGGGAGGGAAGGAAAGACAACTTCTCGAAGCAGAGACAATTCTGACTTCAGCCATTTTTATGCACCATCGACGGAAAAGAAGTTGGGAAGAAGTTTGGAGCATTTGCTTAATTCCCCAAACTTTAGGTCTGTATTCGGTAAAGGAATGGATTTTAAGGAAAGCTGAAAAAAAGCCCCCTTCTCCTGGGCTGGATTATCAATTTTAGAATATGAATTAGGTGGGCTTCACTCTCAGGGCAGGAAGCAAATTACCAAACTTTTTTCCAGGTTCAAGACATCATTTGATTCATATTTTTTAATCCATACAAACACTGACACTAATTTTAAACCACTATTTAAAAACGGAAGATAAAACCATGAAGAGCAGGAGTTACAGCTGAAAAGCTCTGATGTGCTCTTCTCTTCCTGAACTTGTAAAGTACCTCACGGCCCAAATCAACTGGTATTCTTCCAGAAGAAGAAATATTTCTGAACTATTTTCTTTTGAGCCCGTTGGGTGACAAATGAGACTGTTTTGCCAAATCTCTACTTGCTTTTGAGTTCCTCTCTGGTGTGTAAAAAGTTGATTTATCAACTCAAGCAAAATCTTTTGAGGGTTTTTATCTTTTATATGGTCATGAAAACACTAATCAGTTCTGAATTTCTGATTAGAGTTAAGGGCCTTTCATGGACTCCATTTATTGTAAATGGGGACAATATCAAAAGAAGCCAATTTTAATAAAAGCCTCCCTCCAAAAAGATATGAGAAGCTTCCTCCTTCTGCTGTGATAAATACTTCCAGGTGGTATTTGATGGACAATAAGAACCCGGTGCATCTGGCATTCATAGCAGAGTTTAGAATTAGAATTTTAGATCACGCTGGCAAGCCTGAGTAATTCTTTAATTCTTCAAATGGAACACAATTTGCTCAATCTTACACAGCATTCTCACTTTAATTAAAATATACTGTACAATATAGAAATATTACATCAACTTGCAAAACCCTTCTTGATGGAAGTTGGAGGGGGCATCAAACACTGCTATTTAATTATTTGTATTATACTTTGTCAAGAGAATCAAACATTGCCAGAGGGACCGTTAACAGTTTCTCCCGGAGTTTATGGGAGCTAAGCATTACAAAAGGATGCTATAGTGCCACCGAGCAGATGTGAACAGTTTTCATTTCTATAGAAAAGCTTTAAAAATAAATACAGAGATCTGCTTCTTGAGCGACTGGGTTTCCCCCAAACTTTCTTCTGTTCAAACGTTGTAAATGATATTTTCAGGAATAGCAATGCAGAAAGGGCAATGCCTAATTTAAGGCCAGATGGGTACTCATTGCTTTACACTGATGATCAACTTCAAAATTCAATATCAAAAAAGGCATGTGGTGGTGTAAGCGGTTAATCACAAGCCTTTGAAATGTCGCCTATATATCAGTCAGTGCTTCATCTAATCAAAGAGAAAAGTCCTGGGTGACAACGGGAGCTCTATCCAGACCCTCCCGCATCCCTGAAGAGCAAAATCAGACTGAGAATTTGTCTTCGGTGCCTGGACTACAAAAACCTGCAAACTCCTGCAAAGAGAATAGAGTGCTTAGTCCTGCTAAATAAATTTCAGAAGTGGATTTTTAAATGCTGCAAAGCAATTTCTATTCAGGCTTAGAATAGAGAATGGCCTTGTGGACTTCTTGCTCAGAAAAGGTGCATATTTTGAGCTCTCAGACAAGCATAAGAAATTTTTCTCGGTTGGGTCTATAAAAATGCATTAAAGACACTCACATCTCTATTAGGAGAATTTTACCAAGTGACAGGAACATCCTCAAACTGGAGCTTTCATAGGCTTTTCACTTTTCTGAATTCATGAATGAATTACAGTCTGTATAACCAGGCGATTGTATAAATCTTCAAGACAATTGCCTCTGGAATTGGGCCCAGTACCATGACAACAAACTTCTTGGTTTTATCATTGAATTGTGCAAAATGTTCAGATTTTGCTCCTAAGCTGTTGCAACTCCATCCACTCTTTATTATATATACCCTAGAACTCAAGCTACAGGGAAGCAAAATATGAGAACTGCAAAAGAATTACTGTTCTCAATTAGTTACTAGCCTACATCGTAGACCATCACCATGTGACTTACAATAATGCCTTTTAGGAATGCCTTCCTAAAAGGAGGAATAGATTTCTTTGCCTCCTAAATGGCAGACTTGGTCATGTGACCTGGATTAGCCAATGGGAGGTAATGGACATCCAATTAGAAGACCTAAGAGTCAGTGCTCCTTTGTCCATTGATACTTTTTCCTATGCCATGTCCCAAATAGTGGCAGCTCCTTTAACCTGGATCCTGAAAGGATAAAGACATACAGAGCAAAGACACAGCCAAGCAGCCGACACTGCAGCTATCATGCACTGTGAACAAGACATACAAATCAAAGGTGTTAACTGGCTTCTCACTATGTTGATATTTACACTGATAGTGACAAATCAGTGATGGTAAAACTGTGGGAGTTTCAGCACCAATCAAGGCAGTGGCACCAAACAACAAAAGCAGTCATTATATTTTTCACTGCCACCCACTTGAAGCAAAATAAAGGAAATCCAGTTTCACTTAACAATGTCACCCATGAAGCAATAAATTGTATTTAGTAAAATTAGATTGTATTAAATTTTAATACTTGAGTACTCAGCTCTTTAATAATTCTGTGACAAAATAGAAATTATACATAAAATTTTGCTGCATGCCTGGTATGGCAATTGTCTCAAGAATCACACCTGTGATCGCACTGATACTTTGCAAGGGTTTTAATGAAACAAGCTATAAAAAGTTAATTGTGTTGGCAGATTCCACGTTGCCATGGAATCTTCGACCCTCAAGAAACTACCATTTGTCAAGCTTTGGTACAGGATTAAAGAAGAATGTCCACAATTATCTGAAAAAGCTATTAAAATACTCTAACCCTTTCAATTATGTATCTGTCCAAAGTTGGATTTTCTTCACATACTTCAGCCAGATTGAATTCAGAAGCAGACATGGAAATCATGCTATTTTCTACTGTTGTTGTCATTAAAAAAAAAAAAAAAAAAAAAAAAAAAAAAAACCTGCAAAAATGTAAACCAATGCCTGCCTTCTCATTATTTTTTAATTTTTGAAAAGTAATTGTTTATAAAATATACAATTTATGTTACCAAGTTAATGGGTTCATTTTGTTATTTTTAATCAACTACTGAATATATATTTTAAAAAATTATTAGCTTAAATTTCTAGTACAATAATCAGCACTGTATGTAACCCACATTAACAAAGACTCTTTGGGGGTCCTTGATAATTTTTAAAACCATAATGCTGTCCTGAGAACAAAAGTTTGAGATTTGCTGCTTTAGCATAATATCAATAATCTCATTTATCTTAATGAAATACACATTATAGCAGTTGCTTATTTTATTGTCATTTTTGAAAAGGAAAGAAGAAAAATCTATATTTTCTGAATCATAATCAATAGCATTCAGAAAGTTTTAATCTTTCAAAGGCGCTTATAGTAAACAGGAGGGTGTAGTGTATAACTAACAAGATATTGACATATATTCAGAAATCCTTTTTATTTTCAGTAGCTGCTATTCAAAGATGAGGGAACTACCCCAGTTTTACTCCTTATTATATTGTTTATTATATGGGTTCCTTCTACTGAGACAGCAAGTCAGCAGAGGTTTTTTTTAATTTTAACAATTAGAAATTATACATAATATACATACAAATATATATGCATCTGTGTATGTGTACATGTCTATATACATAGACATAAACCTGGATACAGGTATCACCTTGGACTCTAACAATAATTAATTGTGATTTTGCAGTTCCGTTCCCCACACCTGAGGGACACAGACTGCATTAGTTTCCTATTGATACGATAACAAATTAAAGCCCCATAAATGTACTGCCTTCAAGTTCTGTAGGTCACAAGGCCAACACAGGTCTCATTGATTAAAATCAACATATTGGCAGGGCTGCATTTCCTTTCTAGAGGTTGTAGAGAAGAACTATTTCCTTGCTTTTTCCAGTTTCTAGAAACCTCCTTCTTCATTTTCAAAGCCAGCAATGTTACATATCTTGGTGTCTTTTTCTTGTGGCCACATATCCCTTTGATCACAGCTGGGAAAGTTTCAAAGGACCCTTGTGATTACTTTGGGGAATCCAGGATAATCTCCTCATCTCAAGATCCTTAATTCGCATTCGCATCTTCCGAATCTCTTTTGCCTTGAAAGATAACATATTCACAGGTTCCAGGGGTAAGTATGTGGTCTTCCTTAGCAGGGAGGGCATTATTTTGCCTACACACAGTCAAATAAAGCAAATGAGCTGTTTCTTTATAAATCCTATCTGTGCATTAACATATACATATATCACAACAGTCCTGCTGAATGGCAAATAGTGGTCTGTAGTAAATGACCACTCACTGTATTGCACTAAATCTAAGACTTTGATCATAAAAAAAACACTGTGACTCTGAAAACCAACCGTACATTAGGGCAAAGCCAAATCATCTGATGATTAAAATCACTAGTTGCCTATATATGGAAAACTATTACATGACATCACATTCCTATTGGCCCCTCCCACTGCACTTCTGGAGCTTAGTAACCACTGAAAGAATTAGACTCCTGTTAACATGGAGACATCCTTTATTCTTAGGCCATGCTTTCCAAAAAAGTAAAATGCTACAAAATGATTAAAAAGTAAACACACGCATCCAACACACACATATACCACCCTCACCCCAGCATCTCCCCCCTGAAACACACATTCATTTGTTTGCAGCTCACTGGAATCTTTTCTGTTTTTGTGAGTAAAATTTGACTCTGTAGGAATGTAAGTGTTTTTCACTGCAGCTGAAGATACATTCAACACTTGTTGTATGTTTGTAACCAAGGTGGTTGATTATGGCAAATCATATTCCAAGACACTAACGGCTAGCGCAGGTCTGTCCTGGGCTGGGCCATGACTTGAAGTGCTGTGCAATGAGAGAGTCGCCCATTTTCATATAATCATTTCCTGGCCTGAAGACTTCCAGTTTCCCTCAACTGAGTACAGCCCAGCAATATTTGAGCAACAGGAAAATAATACCAGTTATAGTGAAGGTGAAACCGGGAACGATCTGTAAGAGAAAAGACAAGTTTGGTACCAACCTCGTGCAAGGTTAGCCTCTCCCTGCACACTGCTCTCTCCACAGCATCATCTGAGGTCAACAGTAAGACTTACACTGTGTACCTTCCCTCCCTTGTGGTGTGAGGGTGCAGGAGGAGCCTCTGGGGTGGATGTCAGGGTCCTGGCTGAGTATAATCGATCAGAGCCAAAAGTCCTGACCATCAAAACTATGCAATTTGCATCACCTAATGTGGAAGGACAAACAGAAGTTATTGCTATTGTGCTTTCTTTTCCTTCTGTGTGTCAAGTCTGAGACTCCAAAGGCTTCAAAGTCTCTCTAAGAATGTTCTGGGCACTTATGTTCTTCTGACTGTGAGACTCTTACAGAATACAACGGGCTTTCTCAGCGAGTGAGTTTTGTGTCACTGGAGATATTCACAATGAAGCTGAAAGACCACTTTTCTGGATGTTCTTAGGGAGTTCCACATAAGACACTTCTATACCATCCTGTTTTAACGAAAACTACTGTCTACAAGATAGTTTTAACAACAACAAATGCTATACAACTTAGGTTTAATTCAAGTGTGAAAGAAAAGTCTATTTTAAGAGAGTACCAAATCACGCTGACAAAAATTAACTCAGAATGAATCACAGACCTAAATGTTGGGAAAACTAATAAAGGAAAATCTCACTAAAATGCAGTTGGGGGGTGTGGCAGGGGGAGCTCTCGTGCCCTACTACCCATCAGAAATTGCAAATTCAACAGGAAGAGACAGAACTTGCCCACAGATACTCTTTTACTACCCCAGCTGGAAGAAGAAAGGCTTTCCTGCTCCCCCTGGCAACAGCCCAGCCAATGACAGCCAGTCACAACTCAGCCAATGAAAAGCCACCATACATCAAACTCCCAGTTTACTCCAATGGCCTTTTTGTTTACAACAGCCTTCCCAACTGCCCCCTTTCAAGGAGTGGTACCCTCCTTTTGTGCTCCAGATTAGAGTATGGATTTGCCAGTTTGGTTGGTCTGGATTGCAATTTTCTTTCATCCCTAAATAAACCCATCTTTTGCTGGTAAAACAGCAGTTTTGTTTTTAACGTTAACCTTACAAAAGCAAATACTGTAACATTTAAAGAAGAAAACAGAGGAGAAAATCTTTGTGACCTTAAAGTAGGCAAAGATTTCTTAAGGCAGAGCAAAAGTAAATACATAAAAGAACCAAAAAAGAAAAAGAAATGACCAATTGGATTTTAACAAAATTAAAGACCTTTACTCTTCCTAAGCCACTGTACAGAAAATAAAAAGACAAGACATAGAATGAGCAGAAATATTTACAATACACCTATCTAGCAAAGTTACCACATCCAGATCATATAAAGAACTCACAAGTGAATAAAAAGACAAAAATATAAAATTGTCGTCACAAAACAGAATACCTTAGCAAAGTATTTACTCCATAAAAAGATGGACAAGTTCATTAGTCATTAATGAGGGAAATATATAAATACATAAAATATGTAAATATATAAAACCACAATGAGATATTAGTAACGGCTTTTAAAAAATGGCTGAAATTGAAAAGCTGACAATCCGCACGTTGGTAAGAATGTGGGAAAAAAGTACAATGAAGCCAAGAGTGTGGTTAGACCAGTGATTCATTCCATAAGAAGAGATTTTTAAAATGTAACATATGGGGAAAACCCACATTTCAGAAAATATATTCTAATATTAAAAATCCAGAAATAAACAGGGCTCCTGGATGGCTCAGTCGGTTAACGCTCTGACATCAGCTGGGGTCATAATCTCATGGTTCATGAGTTTGAGCCCTGAGTCGGGCTTCTCACTGACTGTGCAGAGCCTGCTTGGGATTCTCTCTCTCTCTCTGTCCCTCCCCCACTCATGTTTGCTTGCTCGCTCGCTCTCTCTCTCTCTCTCTCTCTCAAAATAAATAAACTGAAAAAAAAAATCCAGGAATAAAAATTAGAGAATTTAAAACAGCATTCTTATCCTATTTTGGGTCCTAATCCCTCACTCCCATTCTTTAGAATCCAATAAAAGTTACATACTCTTTTCTCTAAAAAGTACACAAATGCACAAAATATCCTTCTACCCTTCTTTCCTTTGGTTCAAATTGTATTACTTATTTAAATTCTGAATTTTTACAAAATGTTGGTAGTCTGACTAAGAAGGATTTTTTTTTAATTGTAATGTTTACTTATTTTTGAGAGAGAAAGAGAGACAGATCATGAGTGGGGAGGGGTAGAGACAGAGGGAAACACAGAATCTGAAGCAAGCTGCAGGCTCTGTGCGTTCAGCACAGAGACCTATGCAGGGCTCAAACTCATGAACGGCAAGATCATGACCTGAGCTGAAGACCTGAGCCAAAGTCAGAGGCTTAACCAACTGAGCCACTCTAGCACCCCTTGAAGAATGTTTTTTTAGGGGCACCTGGGTGGCTTAGTCGGTTGAGCGTCCTACTCTTGATTTCCACTTAGGTCATGATCTCACAGTCCTGAGATCGAGCCCCACATCAGCCCTGGGCATGGAGCCTACTGGAGATTCTCACTCTCCCTCTGCCCTCTCTCCCGCTTGTGTTCTCCTCTCTAAAATAAAAAATAAATACATAAAAATTGTTTCAAAAAGAATGTTTTTGGAATTAAGTTCCAACTAAATATATAAATATATATTTTAATATACTGCCAGGTGCCTGTCATCAATAATTTTCAGATGTATTTGAATTTAACTAGGTAGGAAAATAGGTTTTTAAAGTTTGCCAAAGAAATTCCACTCCTAGGTATTCATTCAAGAGAAAGGAACACAAATGTCCATTAAAATGCACATATAATAATGTTCACATCATCTTTATATATAAAAGGGAAACAACACAAATATCTATCACCAGGTGAATTGATACGCAAACGTGGTGCATCCATACATGACGCTCGGCAGTAAAACGGAACTCAGGATACGTGCCACAAAATGGACCAATCCCCAAAACATCATGCTGAGTGGAAGAAATCAGGTGCAAAACACTACCTACCATAAGAGTCCACTTAAATGAAGTTCTAGAACAAGCAAAATTCACCTATAGTAACACAAAACGGATCAGTGATTGCCTAGGCCTGGAAGTAAGGAGACAAAAAGAAGTTTGGGGAGGTGATGAACACTCTATACCTTGATTATGGTGGTGGTTGTAGAGGTGTATCATTTGTCAAAACTCACCAAATTGTACACTTCTGGTATTTTGTAAGTAAATTACGCCCTAAGGAATTTGATTAGAAAAAATTTATAAGGGAATTTACCTCACAAGCATGATTTCAAGGGCGACAACTCTAACTTATTTAACACACGTCATTATCTCACGTATCTTCTTAAACACACAGCAAATACACTGGGGCTTATTTTGTAGTATAATGAAATCTGGTGCATTAATTATGTTCACTTCCCTACGTATGTGAGCAATCATAATATTTACCACATAGATACACAGGTACGCTTTGCTCCTTTGGGCATCTACCAGACACATCTATATGTTGTTTTGGAACTGTGCTGTCTACAGAAAATAACACCATTTTGTATTGAGAAAAAAATGTCATCCTTAATCTTCTTGACAAAACTCAAAGCAGAAAAAAAATAGCAGGTAATTTTTAATCTCTAGCTTGCATCTGGAGAAATTGAATATAACATATTAATCTAGTGGGTGCCCGTAGGTCACTAATGAGTCAGAAATACAGTCAGAAACTTAATTTCCATTCTGCTGATTTTCAAACCATTATGTCTATTTCCCAAAGACTTAATAAGATATCAACAAAGTCACTTGTAGGTATTAACATTTCCTCAATACTTCTATGCTGTTTCCTCTAGGGATAAACAGGTATGCCTATATCTATTTAATAATAACGACTCTTAACTGCACAAAAGAAATGGCCCTGATATCACTATTTTCAAGCTCAAAAAACATGCTGACATTTATTTCACATTCCACATGTGTGGGAAGGTCGTTCCTATCAATCAATACAGGCATTAGTCCCAAACCAGGATTTAAATTGATACGCCATCTTATATTCTTATTAAGAGCTAGACAGGGGCGCCTGGGTGGCTCAGTCGGTTAAGCGGCCGACTTCAGCTCAGGTCATGATCTTGCGGTCCGTGAGTTCGAGCCCCGCGTCGGGCTCTGTGCTGACAGCTCAGAGCCTGGAGCCTGTTTCAGATTCTGTGTCTCCCTCTCTCTGACCCTACCCCCTTCATGCTCTGTCTCTCTCTGTCTCAAAAATAAATAAACATTAAAAAAAAAAAAAAAAGAGCTAGACAGCCTTGAAGTTTCAGTGCCCTCATTAGAGGCACATATTTTTATTTTTATTGTTAAATTTAAGCAATGTGACAAGAAATAACCCCATAAAACAGTAAACCTCTGAATTATGGTAATTATCCCTGTATCAGTTTGCTAGGGCTCCCATAACAAAGTACCACTACCTGGGCAGCTTAAACAGTAGAAATGTATGGTCTCCATTCTAGAGGCTGGAAGTCCAAGATCAAGGTGTTGTCAGATTGGTTCCTTTTGAGGGCTGTGAGGAAAAAGCTGTTCCCTAGATTTGGGGGATTTGCCAGCAATCTTTGGCATGTCTTGGCTTGTGGAAGCATCACCCCTATGTCACATGGCATTGTCTCCTTGCGTGTTGTGCCCGTGTCCAAACTTCCCCTTTTTATGAAGGCACCAATCATGTTGGAGTGGGTGCCCCCCTTACTCCAGTATCACATCTGAAGTCGTTATATCTACAATGATCCTATTTCCAAACAATAATGCTATTGTAAAGTACTGGAGGCTAGGACTTCAACATTTAGATTTAGGGGGAGACACAATTCAGTCCAAAACAGCCCCAATTATCTTTCCAGTTCCCCTTGAGTACATCCTCATTTACACATATTTTAGACATCTTTCCACATGCCCCTTTTGAAAACAGGACAGATGGTTCCAAGCTCCTGAAACACTGCTTATCTACCTGCTCCCCATCCTGGGCCCCACAAAGGGTCCTAACTTTGAGCGGAACTGAGATCGGGATCCCCGCAGTGCTGCAAACCTGGAGACTTCTGTTCAAGGCCACAGAGGGCATTACAAGGTGGCTGGACTCGGCCGCTGCCACCTTACTAGTCCCAGCTTCCCACCTTCACCTGAACCCCTCCAGGGCAGCAAGGGGCTCCCCCTCTCCCCACAGGAAAGAGCAAGAATGAGGCCAGAGACGTGCAGAGAGGCCCAGGGTCCAGGAGCCAGACGCAGACATGGGGCTAAGGCCCCTGCCCCACACACCTCCCACCCCCTTGCCGAGGGACAAACACCCAGGTCTTATGAGATCTGCCTGCGTTGCCCTTTCTGCTCTCATCTCTCACTTCTTCCCAACCTCAGACTCAGCATGGTGTCCTTCCTCCCTAGGCCCTCACACAGACATCCCCTTTCTACACGCCATCACTGCCACTGCGACCCTAACTTGGGTGACACCCACCCTTCCTCGCAGCTCAGACGTCCCTCCCTGACTCCAACTACACCCCAGACTTAACCAGTTCGTAACATGCCTGCCTTGTAGCCACCCGATCACCTGTCTGACACTCACCTGTGCAGAAGCTCCGCGCAGCCTCCACTCCCCCAGCTCCAGCACCTGCCACTGGTCCGGGCCTGCTGACTGCCCAGTAACTACCTGTCGGTGCACACACGAATGCACAGTATTTGCAGACGACCTTGACTGTGTGGTTTAAGAGCACTCAGGAGATTCCTGTCTTGTTTTGTTTTACTCAACTTCCCATCTTCCCAGCATTCTGTTTAAACACCCTGTTCGGTGAAGCCTTTCCTCACGGGTAAATAACAGCCCGTATCTGGTCCCAGAATGTCAGAAACGGCAGCCGCCATGGAGACCACGTGGTGTCGACCCCTCTTATTTTTAACCTGCCCAAGTCCTGCCAGCTCTTCAGTGACAGAGTGATGCTCCAAGCTGTCTCGCCGCTCAGGTCTATTCAGCTGACATCTAACTCCGGTTCCGGACTCCGGGACTACGCACACACTTCCTGAGCCCGCACTGTGCTCCGTGAGGTCCAGGCCAGAGCCCCACTGGTGGCCCCTGCTGATTTTATTGTGTATCCCACCAACTAGACTTCTTTAAAATAAACTACTCAAAAGGGCAGCCCAGATACACACTCTAATAACATTCAAATAACGCAATTCAGGCTGTTTCCCCAGCCCTCAGTCCTCTTGCTTCCAGTGCCTTAGGCTCCCTTTAAAAGCATCTATTTTGCTGTGATTCCTACAGGAACTTTTCCATCTCTGGACTGCAGAAATAGCCCCATGTGCATGTTTATATCAATGTGCAATCAATCATAGCCTGTTCTTTCCAAAATAGTTTTCTTTTTAAAGACCCAAAGCCATTTTGTGTATTTTTTCCCAGACTTAAGTTTTGAATTGCTGTTTCAAACCAAAGGGTCACTTGGGAAGAAAATTAACAATCTTTCTGATTGCAGATCAAGATCTTCTTTTTTTCCATTATAATTGCTATTGTTTTATCCTGAATACAAAAGTCTGCTAGGGCTCTAGAATTATAAAACAAAAACAGTTTGGCAATGATTTTTGTAGGAATTGCTGATACACAGGATACAGAAGCAACATCTGAGAAAACGGCTCTTCAAAAAACAAAATCTGAATGAGACCCTACCATAAAATATGGTTGTGACCAGAAATACATTATGCTTGTGTAATACGGTGATCAAAACAATTCTGCATCTCCGTGCAATATAAATGAAGGCCTAACATTTAAAAGCAATATAAATCAATAAAAATATTACTGATGGTCCTTGGTAGGGGCACCTTTGAAAATGTAGCATCTATAACTTGAAATTCTGGGCTTTGCAGTGTTTACAGTTGCACTTCTGTGGCTTGATTTCAACTTAAAAAAAAAGGGGGGGGGATCAGTAGGTATTTGAGCCATTCCAGCATGAAGAATGATCTGTTACCTACTAAATCAGAGTAGAGAATCCATGAGTACAGGGCAAGGTTGGCAAAAGAGAAGCATGGTCAGCTAACACTGCTTCTCACCCGAGACTGAACAGAAAGTCAATCTGTGGGTGAATGTGCTGGAATCACTGAATTACTGTTAATTTAAGTGTTCATGTTCGTGTTAAGGGATTTCATGCATATTGGCCTTTTCTTTGAGTTTACAAATTCTAATCTTAATTTTTACCTTTATTTTCTTCCTAGTAAACTCAAAATATCCTTGAAATGTACTCAAATACCTACACTACAATATAGTCCCCACTCACTTTTGTACGTTGTCATTAATACATAATCTTTCCAATTCTCACATATTCTTGATTATCATTGAAAGACAACAGTTTTAACCCACCAAAAGAGCATAAGTAGGGGCGCCTGGGTGGCTCAGTTGGTTGAGTGGCCAACTTCGGCTCAGGTCATGATCTCATGGTCCATGAGTTTGAGCCCCGCGTCGGGCTCTGTGCTGACAGCTCAGAGCCTGGAGCCTGTTTCAGATTCTGTGTCTCCCTCTCTCTGACCTTCCCCTGTTCATGCTCTGTCTCTCTCTGTCTCAAAAATAAATAAACATTAAAAAAAATTAATAAAAAAAAAGAGCATAAATAATTAAGGCTAGTTGTTTCACTCCATCTCATGAAGCCAACTGTAAATCCAGCAAATTTTTGGTTCCTTTATATTTTGTACAACAAAGAGATATTCTTTAAGACATTTCTAAGACAAATCACCTGCATCCACAGTAAATGAAAATTCAAAGTTCCTCATCTGAAGTTTATGAAGCTTAGAGGCCAAGTTAGGGCATGGAATCTGCTAACTCACAGTTGATCGATCCAGGGCCACAGAAAATATTCTGAGAAATAAAATTTGGTGACGTAAACTGTAAGTTATCTTGTCACATTAGCAGTGCTAAAACTTGTTACCTTCTGATGATTCCATACTCTGTAACACAAACCCAAATCACTCTTTACAGGCTCCAAACACTATTTTCAACTCCCTCGGACACAGGCACCCAGTACATCTGATACCACTCTGGAGCTTACAAGTCTTCTCTACCCTTCCTGTATTCTCCCTTGGTGTTTACACCCCCACCCACTGGAAGGACCAAGCCCAAAGCCCAGGAGTCCTGTTATATGTCTCTGTCCCACCACGGACAATCCATCACTGCATCCTCACCACTCTGTCTACAAACAGATCTTGAGATCTGTCCAGTGGAGTCCTGGCAAAACGGCTCGCCGTGCAGAACATAAACCACAGCCTGAAGCGCTAGAAAACATTTTGACAAATCTAAATTTGGGGAATCGACAAACCTAATGGGCGAGCAGTCAGGAGAAAGTAAAGAAACTAAAATACAGAATCTGAGAGATTCAGGATACCTTGCTTTGCGCCTAGATGTTCATCTTGGGTCACCACTTAAATAAATTCCAGGGGAAATGAAGGCAAATCTGTCAGGAAGTGTTTCTTTTCTATCCAACTTCACCCTCTGTTCACATGAAACAAAATGCCTTCACTTAAATTAGCTTTGTAAAAATGTAAATATGTCAGTTGACATGGTTTCCCCTACGACGTCACCACAAGTTTCAAAAACTGTCATGATTTTTATCTTTGGGATTTCTTATAACTTCCCCTTGTAACTTCTTAGGCCCAACAACAGAAAGGTTATCATCCCCTCAACCCCCACCCGTATACCCTTCTAGTCACTACTTTACCAAAGGAACTCACGATCTTGAAATCTCAACTAACAGATCGGATGTGCCTGATTTTAGACTTCTATAAATAGAATTGCAAGGTTATGTGTTCCTTTTTTGTCCAACTTCTCTCACTCACCGCAACGTATATGAAATCCAGCCATGCTGTACCGTGAAGTAGTCAGTTCTTTCTCACTTTTGTGTAGTATCCCATTGAATAAATATACCACAACTGATCCATTATACTAGGATAGACAGTCAGGTTGTTTTCAGTTTGGGGGTATCACAAATAATATTTCTTTTTTTTAAATATCTATTTATTTTTGAGAGAGAGAGAGAAAGAGAGAGAGCAAGCGAGCAGGGGAGGGGCAGGGAAAGAGGGAAACACAGAATCTGAAGCAAGCTCCAGGCTCTGAGCTGTCAGCACAGAGCCCGACGTGGGTCTTGAACCCACGAACCGCGAAACCATGACTTCGGCCAAAGTTGGATACTCCACCGACTGAGCCACCCAGGTGCCCCTGTCACAAATAATATTTCTACACACATTCTTCTCCATGTCTTTTGGTGAAGATGTGTACATACTTCTGGAGTGCAGGTGCTAGGCCATTATGCAAGTATTTCTCATTAATACATAATGCCAGTTTTCCAGAGAGATTGTACCACTCTCCGCCTGACAGATGTATGAGAATTCCAGTCCAGCCATCTCCTCCCCAGCATCTGAAGATTCTCAATCTTTTTCATTCTAGCCATTCAAGTGAGCATACAATGCTATCATATTATTTTTTTTTCTCCTGGTAATTTTTTTTAATTCCAGTATAATTATCATAGTGTTCTATTAGTTTCCAGTGTACAATACAGTGATTCAACAATTCTATACATTACTCAGCGCTCGTCATGATAAGTGTACTCTTAATCCCTTTTACCTAGTTCATCCATCCCCTCACCCCCTCCCGTCTGGTAACCACCAGTGTGTTCTCTATAGTTAAGAGTCTGCTTTTTGGTTTGTCTGTTATTTTCTTTGTTCTTTTGTTCTGTTTCTCAAATTCCACATATGGATGAAATCCTATTTGGTTCTGATTGACTTTTTTCACTTAACATTACACCCTCTAGTTCCATGTGGGTGCAAATGACAACATTTCATTCTTTTGTGGGTAACATTTCATTATATATATATCATATATCTATACACCGTAAATATATATATATATATATATATATATATATATATATACACACACACACACACACACCCCATATATACCACATCTTTATCCATTCATCTATCGATGGTCGCTTGGGTTGCTTCCATAATTTGGCTATTAAAAATAATGCTACAATAAACAGAGGGTGCATGTATCTTTTCAAATGAACGTTTTCATATTCTTTGGGCAAATACCCAGCGGTAGAATTACTGGATCATATGGTAACTCTATTTTTAACTTTTTGAATACCTCCCCCACCCCCGGAATACTGTTTTCCACAGTGGCTGCACGAGTTTGCATTCCCACCAGGAGTGCACGAGGGTTCCCTTTTCCCCACATCCTCACCAACACGTATTGTTTCCTGTGTTTGTGATACTAGGCTATCATGTTATCTATCCATCCATTTATTGTCTTCTCAGAAAACACTGAACACATTTTCACACCTTTATTGGCCATTTGAATAGCCTACTTATAAAGTGCTCAGTTAAGGTTTCTTGCACATATTTAAAGGATTCTCCTTTTTAATACTGCTTTATAGGAATTCTTCACAGAGTTTGAAAATAATATCACAGATGTCTCCTCCTACTTCGTAGCTTGCCTTTTCACGTTCTCAGGGAAATCTTCTGAGGAATGGAAGCTCTTAATGTAGTCCAACTGGTCAACTTTTTCCCTTAAAGTTAGTGCTTTTCATGTCCTATCATATTAGATTTTTGCCTATCCCAAGGTCACAAAAATATTTTCCTGGGCTTTTTTTTTTTTATAAGTTCCATTGTTGTGTCTTTCAAAAGGGCCACATTTTATGTGTAGGTTTACTTGTGAAGCAGACATTTTCATAATAATAAGCCCTAATAAATGCTAAAACTTGAGTCATTGTATGAAAAGTCATGAAGCAGAGACAAAAGCAGATATATATTCTTTCTCTTGCTTTTCTTTATCCTGGGTAAAAGAAAGAGAAGCTTCACTTGAACATATTCAAATGGTGTGATTCCAAAGTCCTTACTGATGTTTCTTTCCCACAGAAACTTTTTGGATATCTCCATGCCCTGGTTCCCAGAGGCTCAGAGGCTTGGCTTTCCCAGGAAGCTTCTGATCTATGAGGTGCCAAAGGTGAGAAAAGATAAGACCAAGAATGACTGGGGCATCCAGGTCCTTGCTGAAAAAAAATACAGAGCACTCTCTGGCGAACTGAGTGATGCGATTTCCTACAAACTGCTGAGACATTCTCTTTACCTCTTTAAAGAAAGGGTATAAAGTCTCTTAAAGGTGAACCAGTTACATTATAACCAGAACACCCTGCTGTCCCTGCCTATTTTTTGCAACACAGACACTTTAAACAAATACAGGTAAAATGTGTGTGTGCCCTTGTAGGTTACTTGGACTGCTGAAAAAACAGTCCCTGAAATAAACTATGGAGAAGATTTTTAAATGCAAGCAGGAAAAACAGTGAGAAGGTAGTCCTTGGCACGTCTTAGGATTCTTACAAACTTTGTTCATAGTATACTGAATTTTTTCCCTACAAGTGTGACTTGCCATGATTTTGCAGTTGGTTCCTTTCAGATAAGGGTGCTCCTTAGAATTTTCTTTTTTGCAAACGCATTTCAAAAAATGTTTATTTCTATGCTCTGAAAGTTGGTAATGTGGCTAAACTAGTCATCTATTTGTGTTTGTAAGAAATGGTGTGAGATTCTTATATAAAAGTGTGGAAGGGTAATTATTTGTCAGCAAGAACATGAATACACTTAGTCATTTTTGATCAGTGGCAGTGCTCTGCCTAGCCAGGGAGAGTCACAGGGAAATGCACGTGGCTGGACCCTCCCATGTATTGTGACACGCCCAGTGACATAGTGCCCGCTAATCACAGGGTTTTGGGGGAAGTAACTGTTGACAGGCAGTCATACTAAAATCACTAAACCAAACATATTTTGGTATCTTGGTGATGATGATGAAAGGGGAAAAGTCCCCTGAAAATGAGGAAAAGTGATGAGTTCTACAATAAAGGTGAAACCATGCCTGATAATCCCCCTGATGTTCTATTTCTGAAGCACTAAAGCAGCATTAACAGGAGGGAAAACCAGGCTGAGTCAGTCATCAAAACATAAACCGACCTGTAATTTATGGCCCTTTGTTCTGCATGTTTTCAACTCCTCTGTTAAGCATTTTGCTCAGTTGAAAAAAGAATTCAGTAGTAACACTTGGCATAGTCTTGACTCCTGTCCAGAAGTGTTCTCTCGAGAACATTCAGCACCAACCACAAAGGCAGACTGGCCAGCTCTGTGGGCAGTCCTCAGATGCCAGGATCACGGGACAATCCCACCTGCTCTTTTGGTCCACCACTGTGCCTTTTTACTTTATTATCATTTTTTATTATTTATTTATTTTGGGGGGGGGGGGAGCTGGGAAGGGGCAGAGAGGGGAGGTGGCACAGAGGATCCAAAGCAGCCTCTGAGCTGACAGCAGAGAGGCCCCTGCAGGGCTTGAACTTGCGAACCATGAGATCATGACCTGAGCTGAGGTCGGATGCTCAACTGATGAAGCCACCCAGGCGCCCTTTGCCTTTTTACTTTAAAACTCACACAATAGGAAATGGTGGCACCTGCTGTGATGGTTGCTGCCTGAGCACAAGACAGGCTGTCAAATAAACACTGGGTTCTGAGTATCTTTAATAAAAATGTTTACCTACCCGCTCATTTGTAATACTGACATGAAACAAGGAGGAGAAAATCCAGAAGCAAAGGTAAGACTGTCTCTATGGTTTTAAACCATCCCTCATACCAATTTTAACCATATTCTTTACAGGTCCTCTAAATGAAGCATGCCTCTAAAGAAATAATGCTGGTTTCCAAAGACAGGTTTAAAACAGCATTTACTTTCCTGATCTTCAGAATTCCAAACGTGGATTGTGATTATAAAATGGGTAGCTATAATTCTATAGGCATTCATTAAATTATTTGGTTATTATGGTTCTCCCTATCCCCATACACTGTAAACTCTCCAGTGGCAAGTACTGTATGTAATTTTCCTCAGCATTATGTCCCCAGATCTAGTATGATATTAGCAAGATGAGGGTTATTATTCCCATTTGACGGGTTAAAAACCACTGAGGCTCAAATTCGTTAACTTTAGTACCCAGCCACAGCAAAACATGAACAGGAACATAGTCATTTTGATTCCAAATGAAAGCTCACTCTCATGTTTTACTGCTTTCCCATTTCATTTCAAAACCCCATGCCTCTCTTATCTCCCGTCCCACTCATTAATCATGCCTATGGATCATCGTTATCCATTAATTAGAAGTGCACATTAAACCTTGACATTCATATAAATCCATCAACTCATTTTTTTCCCAAATACCAAGGACCAAGTATATGCTAATTGAACTTCCTGTTCCAGTTAAGGTGTTTTCTAATACTATCTCATGTGTAGGAGAAGCTGCTGAGCACAATTACTGATATTTAGGGGGTTTTGTTTGTTTTATCGAATTGGCTTTTCTCTTTAGCTTCAATCCCAAATATAGTTAAAAGGCAACGATTTAAAACTCTAAAGAAACACTCTAATTCTTTCCTCTGCCGCCAGACTGATCACAAGGGAGCAGATACTGCCTTTGAAAAGAAAGTAGGGAGGCTCATAAAACCACCGAGGCCCAGAAGGCAGCCTGAGATGGGAGATCTCAGCCTCTTGCTACCCTGGGACAGCTCACACGGTGCCAGATGGAGCCGGCCTGTTTGTCTGTCCCCACAGGCTCTCACGGAGATAGACTAGAGAAGAATTATTGTGTTTTTTATCGTTGTTGCCCATCTAGGACGACTGTGTCTGTGGGTTTCATAGAACGAAGGCAACATAACATTCTCATTCGTAAGATGAGGGCCATTGGTCAATATGGGGAACATGCTTCTTGACCTGGGCCCTCATTCCTGGCAGGCCCTGGGGTCAGTCCACCATCTGGGCCAGCCACCATCACAAGCCCTATTTCAACACGTCTCTCACTACCTTCGAAAGTATGTCCCAGTTTTCAACCCTGTGCCTTTCCCCAGCACAAATCACCTTTGGCTTTTGCCACTTTTCTACACCGTGGGAGGTTCCCTGTTCTTCCCAACTTTTCTACCAAGAAGAGGTAAAATAATAATAATAATAAAATAAATAAAATAAAATAAAATAAAATAAAATAAAATAAAATAAAAATCCACGTATCTTTGAGTCCCTCAGCCAGAGCAGTATTTAATACCTATTGGAAATAATTTCTCGAAAAAGTGCAACATGTTAATAAGGCTTCAGACACTCAACGAGATTCACTAAAATTTTTGTGAAGCTCCAAACATCCTCATTCCCGCTGGGCCAGATGGCCTCATGTTGTCAACCAGGGCGTGATTCATGCAACTGAGGGGAAATCAGGAGCACAGGGCAGTTCTAGCCTGAAACTTTCAGGCTCTGTCCTACCTCTCATCGAATTGGTGACTCATCGGGGAAATGAACACAGCCACAACTTAAAGCGTGCTCTAACAATGACTTTAAAACACGAGGATTCTCTTCTTGTCTAGGTATTCAAAGCTGACCAGGTGCTGTACATATAGACTATCTCCTTGGCCACAGGCCAGGCAAGTGTGGGATTGCCAAGGTCCAACCCCACACATTTCACAGGGAAGAATGGAAATAAACAAATCCAGGGCTTGGCAAGTTCAGGGTGGGTGGGTTACCGTGGAGTAGGCATAGACCAATCTCTGAACCTCAACGCTGTTCCTGATTTTTAGGGACTATATTATCCTGTCAAATTTGTTAGATTGCATCCAGATGGTATAACTGAGTCCAGATGACCTCTTTTTTTTTTTTTTTTTTCTGCTAATTCGGGTCAGAACTTTCGAAAGCAGCTGCAGCTCTCCTTCCTCCTGCCGGTGCCTGACCACTCAGAGTCTTTTGAACCTTCCATGCTCAGTGTCACCCCAGGGTCAAGTGTGTGTGCACAGGCTCAAGGCCTAGCAACAACAGTCCTTTATTATACCGTATTTGCTTTCCGAATTAACAACAGGGACACTACGTGTGCCCTGCGGTAGTTTCACAGTAGGGTTAACGACACAAGCTCTTGCACCAGAACTGGAGGGAATTCTTGGTTCTACCTCTTGACTCTTAGGTGACTTTAGGCAAGTAAATGAATCTTCCTAAACCTCAGTTTCCTTATCTGGAAAGTGAAAGTCACACCTTGCTCATGAGATGATTCCCAGGACGCATTCATTTAAAAAAGTGCATGGGGCACCTGGGTGGCTCAATTGAGCGTCCGACTCTTGAGTTCAGCTCACGTCATGATCCCAGGGTAGTGGCCTCTGCACTGGGCATGGGGCCTGCTTGGGATTCTTTCTCTTTCCCTCTCTCCCTCCCCAGCTCGTGTGCTCGCTCTCTCTCTTTCTCTCTCTCTCTCTCTCTCCCCCACATAAAAAGAAATGCAAGTTCCTGAGCATACTCCAGACTACCTGAACCAAAAATCACTGGGTGTTAAAAGAAGGGTACCTACATGTTCACAACACCCATCAGTCAATTCTTACACAGAGACACATCTGAAATACACTGCAAACCCTGTGCAGTGATTTTTAGAAGTCGCAGGGTATAGCTGGAAACAATATCTCTGGGAGTTTTCCCTGGCCCCTGCTTCAAAACGCAAATGATCACTCTCATTTCTTAGACCACTGGATACCCCCTTGCTCTGTCCTGCTTTCTGTTTGAAACCCAAGAGTCTGGATTCCTTCCCTTGGGGTAAAAACAAAGTAGCCACTAACTAGTGGGTATTAAGGACATAGTAACATTTTGATGCTATTTCTGTATGCCGTGGAGTTTTAGGATGTATACAACTTGTATACAACCATGTGCTTCTTGACCTCTGTAATTACCCCTCTCCCCACCAGCTCTGGGATCTGGGAAACTGCTCATGAGCAAGGCAGAGGCTGGTCCTCCTCAGGATGTGCTCAAAGCCCCGTGGAGTGGAGAGGCCTGGCCCACTGACGGTGGTCCTGTGCTCACATGTAGGTCCCAGCCTGTCTGACTAATATCAAGGAACTAAGGCCACTTGAGGATGAAAGGCAATGCTTCTGGAATGGGCGCAGGGGTGAGGGGTGGAGAGATGAGCATCTCAGGCAGCAGGAGGGATGCCCTGGCTTTCTCCCCTTCACGGATACTAAAGCTGAGCCCTAATTATGAAAAAGGATGGAATGGGACAGTAAGAAGAAAATCTTGACCCTGCCCTCGCCAGAGGAGACCGCAGAGCGAGCACCGAGCGCCTCTCCTTTACAAATGCAGCAGCAGCACCTTGAGAAGCAGATGGCCAAGGCTTTGGGGCAAAGAAGAAAAAAGCATGAGGGATGGGTAGAGAAGGGAGGCAGAGGAGCTGAGAAATTTCCACAGGGATTGTGAGTTCCTTTGCATGTTAGAGCCAAAATTAAACACCTCGTAAAAGGAGTTAAAAAACAAAACAAAACAATAATTATTATTTCGCAGTTTTGTTTCAAAGAAAAGAAGTTCTATAAACATGGTGAAATATGTTTATATCAAGTCAGCTTAAATGACTTTTTAAACATGATCTAATCTCTCCACTCCTATAAGAATATTTATTTATGGTTTTATCTTACCTTAATAAAAATTCAATGCAAGGTCGTTTTATACATACACGCACATACGTATATTATTTTTGGAAATACAGTCTTGATTTTCAAACAGTCGTGGTTTTCAAAGATAAGATAAAACTGCAATCACAAAAAAAGCATTATTAGTTTAGCTTTTCCAAATCAGATGGAAGGATCATGTCTTATTAAACTAAAAACGAGCATCCTTCACACGACAGCAATACTGATACTTCTCTACTGGGAAGGTTCCCGTTTATTTTATCACCGCATCGCTCAGAGTGGAGCAGACGTCAGTTCTTTCCCGAATGCTTTTCTTTCCCTTCCTTGTCCTTTCCTTTTAACTTCGATAATCATCTTCTTTGACACAATGAAGTATCAAAAGGCAGACAAATCTATTGAGATGTTTCTTTTTGGCTTTCACCTTTAGTAACAGGCTCAGAAATGTCTTTCCCGCCCCACCAAATCCAGCCAACAGGATCTCATTTCAGAATGAGATCTTCTCCTTCAGTGTTTTTCCCTTCATTTCACACTACCTTCCACAAAAGGCTCCCTTTGAGACAGTGTTTCATTGCCGTGTGAATCTGTAAAACCGGCTGCTTTGGAAAACACTTCTAACTCCACTTCCCCTCCAGTTTTAGCAGACCTTGGAAAGGTTAGCATGTTATGGCAAATAGCCAGCCAGCCAACAGGTGTCTACTGAGCAGCTACCCACCAGAAAACACCAGGCAGGGGAGAGGGGGACAGGGAAAGGACAGCTGACCCAATCTCTATAGTGTGAATGTCAACTTTCAATGGGTAAACAAAGCAAATGCTCATGAAGTTCTTTGAAAATATATTTATTGTGGGTTGAATTGTGTTCCCTTAAAAGTTATTTTCAATTCCTAACCCCTGCTATCTGTAGATGTGACCTTATTTGGAAATAGGGTCTTAGAAGATATAATCAAATTAAGATAAAACCATACTGGATTAGGATGGGTCCTAGATCCAACGGCTGATGTGTGTGTCAGAGAAAGGAAAGGGAGATTTGGACTGAGGGATACAGAGGAGACACACAGAGGGAAGAGAGAGAGATGGGAGGGATGCCGTCTCAAACCCAGGAATGCCTGGAGCCCCAGAAGTTGGAAGAGGCGAGCAAGGATTCTCCCCCAGGGCCTCGGAGGGAGCGTGGCTAATGCTGACACCTTGATTTCAGACTTCAGGCCTCCAGAACTGTGAGATAATAAATTTCTCTTGTTTTAAGACGCCTACTTTGTGTTACTTTGTTATGGTAGCCCTAGGAAACTAATACAACATTCATTGTTCCTATTTGACAATTTGCCAAGGATTTTAAGTTTTTCTAAGGATCCATCTGAGTGCTCCAGGCTCAGCTACTACCGGAATTTAGAGGACTCCCATGTCAAGATGACAAAGCAGATTCATACTTCATGAGCCTCACTCCAGACTCTTAAGAAAGATCAGATATAAAAATAGAAAATCACACAAGACACGCATGATCCAAAATATACAATGAATAGCTCTCTGAATGAGAAATAAACCAAATATCCAAAACTGCTAGGGTTTTTGAAGATCTTAGCTTGCTGGTCTCCTGGAGTGAAAGCGGCTGGAGGGGTCAGTGGGGCCAGCCCTGTTCCTTATGAGATGGGTCACAGGATCCAGGCACACAGCCAGAGACCAGAGCTGGTAAAGGTCATCCTTTGACCCCAGTGCGGTTGGCAGAATAATGGCCTCCCAAAGATGTCTACATCCTAATTCCTAGAACCTATGGATATGTTACATTAGGTGGCTAAGGGGAAATAAAGATGCAGACAGAATTAAGGCTGCTAATCAAATGACATTAAAATGTGGAGACTGGTCTAAACAATTTCAGTGGGCCCAATGTAATCAGAAGGGTCCTTAAATATGGACTGGAGAGGCACAAGAGTCAGTGTCAGAGGTTCGAGACGTGACATGGACCTGCTTGGCCATGGTTGACTTTGATTGTGGGAGGGGTCACAAACAAGGAATGGGGAAAGCCCATAGACGCTGGAAAAGCAAGAAAAGGGGTTCTCCCCTAGGTCCTCCAGAAAGAAATGCAGCCTTGTGGACACCTTGATTTTAGCCCAGTGAGACCCATGTGGGCCTTCTAACTTCCAGAACTAGAAAACAATAAATTTGTGTTGTCTAGGCCACTATGTCTGTGTGAATTTCTTACAGCAGTGATACGATACGACAAACCCAGCACTTGTGAAAGGGGACCAGAGCTCCTGGTGAGGGGCAAGGCCAAGGAGGAGGGTCGCTGGTGAAATGGGGGCAAAGTCACTGCCCAGCTCTGAGGATGAACGGTCATGACTCCAATGGTTTCTGAAGCAGTAACTCCACACAGCCATCAAAATAACTGGATTTGGAAATGGGGCCTGAAAGTTGTCTGGTGGGGTGGAATGCAAAACCCACAGATAGACAGGCGAGTGGCAAAAAGACAGGGCTTAAAAGGGAGAGAAAAGAGCCAAACCAAATGGAGAAATCTCTATACAAAATATGCTTCCAAACCCAGATTCTAAAACCACATGAAGAAATGTAACTCGGAGAGAGACAGCCAACACAACCAGAGCTCTTAAGAGGAATTTACTATTGACGATACTCATTTTATAGAATGTCAGACGATAACTTTTAAGTGAGTATTGAGGAAAAAAATAAATAAAATAAAGTTGAGTATTGATGTTTACAGTAGTGCTTTCAACAATAGCTAAATCATGGAAAGAG
Organism: Panthera tigris; assembly: GCF_018350195.1. Lineage (NCBI taxonomy): Eukaryota > Metazoa > Chordata > Mammalia > Carnivora > Felidae > Panthera > Panthera tigris. The sequence goes on from NC_056674.1 coordinate 50,790,798, forward strand.
CCCAAATATCCATCAACAGATGAATGGATAAAGAAGATGTGGTTTATATATATAATGGAATACTATTTGGCAGTGAGAAAGAATGAAATTCTGCCATTTGCAATAACGTGGATGGACCTGGAGGAGATTACGCTAAGTGAGATAAGTCAGTCCGAGAATGACAGATACCATATGTTTTCACTCACATGTGGAACTTGAAAATTTAACAAAAGACCATGGGGGAAGGGAGGGGAAAAAAACAGTTTCAAACAGAGAGGGAGGCAAACCCGTAAGAGACTTAAATACAGAGAACAAACTGAGGGTTGATAGGGTGGGGGAGAGAGGAGAAAATAGGTTATGGGCATAAAGAAGGGTACTTGTTGGGATGACCACTGGGTGTTTTATGTAAGCAATGAATCATGGGAATCCACTCCGAAAGCCAAGAGTACACCATATACAAGGTATGTTAGCTAATTTGACAATAAATTGTATTTTTTAAATAATAGTAAAAAATAAAATAAGTATTGAAATAGTTCAAAGTATTAAAAATAGCTCCAAGTACTTTTTTTTTTTTAAAGATACTTGCTATGGACTGAATGCTTGTCCTCCCCTACCCCCATCCAAAACTCATATATTGCAACTCTAATCTCCAACGTGATAGCATTTGAAGATGAGGCCTTTGGGAGGTAATTAAGGTCATTCCAGCTCTCATAATGCAACTAGTTAAGAAGAGACAGGAGAAAGCTTGCTTCCTCTCTCTCTGCACACCATCATGTTAGGATACAAGAAGGTCAACCAGGAAGTGGGCCTTCACAAGACACCAGACCTGCCAGCACCTTGATATTGGACTTCCAAGCCTCAAGAACCGTGAGAAATACATGTTTGTTGCTTACCCACCTAATCTATGGTAATTTGTTACAGCAGCCCCAAAATGACTACAACCATACTAGGAGCACAAGCAACCAAGAATAAAATAACAGTCATTAACATGAAACATGCAATATAGAAGATAAACTCAACTATGGTCAGTTGAAAACCAACTCTCAATATGGAATCCATTACAAAACAGAGAAGGGAGCACAGAGAGATGCAACCTTGTAATGTAAAGCAATCCCTAGAATGAATGCGTCTGTATATATATACATACATGTATCCTGATACAAGAATATATTGTTTGCTCAAAGGAGACATGAGATTTCGGAGGTTGCAATCATGATGGATCCAAAATTAGAGATTCCTTAACTGTGACATATGGCAAAGGAGAGTGGGGAATTTGCAAAGTAAAAAGACAGGGAAAGTCTCCTATTCCCCCTACCTTCTGCAATTCATCCCTTCCCTCCGACAGCGAGCCAGTAGCTGCCTCACTCCTGACCATAGGGCAAGGGTGGGGGTGAGAAATTAAGATCAAAAAGACCAAAAGCACTAGGAAACCCAAAGGTAGAAAAATAAACAGTATTCCACAAATAGCAGCCAGCCACACTAGCAACAGCAAAAACAGAGATCCATTTAAAAAGATCACTCTTTTTGGAGACAGCTGATTATGTTACAGCTTCTCTTGAGAACCCAATAAACACATGATCTTGAAGAGAATTTTGCTGGCCGGGTTCTGCAGCCTAATACACCAGTGCATCCAGAGTTCTCACACACCTCTCAAGAGAACACCCTGGCCACACTCAGATACATGAACGGTCTAATTCTGGCTCTGCCACCAGCTAATGTGGTTTCTCTGGATTAACAATGCCACATCTAAAAATGTTAGGATCAGATTATGTGTTCCTTCGCATCTCTTTCAGTTGTATAATTTTTATTATTCGGTTTCACACTGATATTAAAATATTCTCAATCCCCAGTCTTCTCATGTATGATTTATAAGACTGCGGATTGAAAAAGAAGGATACAGGAATATTCCCAAAAAATCAAAATAAACCACAATTAAAATAAAGGATTATTAATGTTCTCACCATATCACACACTATATTCTCACATTACACAGCAGAAGTGTTAAGTTATTAATGACTGAGTCCCACACACCTGCAAGAGATTTTCCAAAACTGCAAAAATGTATTCCGAGCTGTATCTTATGAATTACATAAAGGAATAAGAAAAGGAATAAGTAAAGTTTGGGTTAAGTTTTAAATATTGTTCCATTGTTTCTCCTTAATCAATATAAATTGAAAACAGATTCATCTAATTCACTTCAAGCACCTCATAATGGATTTGGAAAGCCAATTCCAAGTCTCTCAGGCATTGAGCAAAAAATAAAGCATGAATGGTATTCATCAATGAGATGAGGCATAAAATAAAACTGTGGCTCCCTATAAAAACTGAACTCATGCCCAGTTCTAAGGACATGTAGACTTCAGAGACCACATGTGGTCAAGGCACAAGAGAGTGCAGGAGAAAATTCAGGAAATGTCTTCTACTGTTTCAAGAAAATGAGGAGTAAAATGATATAAGATAACTAAGAACAAAATCAGTTAGTACTGGCAAGGCAAGTGTTGTCTTAAATACAGACTAAATGATGGGCATGTGGATTTTCTTACATCTAGTACTAAAATCACATACCTTTGTACACATTAAAATTTAAATTCATAGACCAAAATAGATTTTCCAGTTATTATTACCTAACAAGTCACCCCAAAGAATTGATTAAAATAACAATTGATGTTGCTCATGAATCTGGTATTGACTGGAATCATCTAGAAAGTTGCTGCTCGGGTTCCTTTCAGGGCCATATGCAAATGACTAGGGTCCTACAGTAGGCTTCTTCTGCCTGGTGCCTGGGCTAGGAAAATTTAAAGAGCTGAAGGCAGGACTGTCTGCAGCTTGGTGGGCATCTCTATCTGTCTTTATGTAGTCGTTTCCCGTGGTCTTTCCACATGGCAGCCTCAGGGTTGCCAGACTTCTAAGATGATGGCCAAAAGCTTCCTGGGAGGAGTGTCACAACAAAAAAAAACTAACAGAAGCATCATGGCCATCCCTAACCCAGTCTTGAAGGTCATGCAAAATCACTCCTGCCAAATTATATTCATGGAGGCAGTCACAAAGTCCCATCAACGTTCAAGGCCATAGGGATTTTCCCTTCTTGCAGAAGTACAGCAAAGTTCTGGAAGATCATGTGGTTTGGGAAAATACCGTTTTGCAGCCATTTTGGGAAAACACAATCTACCAAAAGCTGGTTGGAATAAGAGGACTTCAGTGATTTTAAGAAATAATTTGCAATGTATTGAGAGAAAATAGAGACTTTGGGGCACTGGATTAGTTTTCTTTTGCTGTGGGCCACACAGAACTGCCACAAGTATAGTGACTTAAAACAACACAGGTTTGTTACACTGCGGTTCTGTCATTCAGAAATCTGGTATGAGTCTCAGGGCTGAAATCAAGGTGTCATCAGAGCTGTGTTCCCTTCTGGAAGCTCTAGGAGAGGATCAGTCTTCTTGTTCACGCAGAGTGTTGTCAGAATTCGATCCTTTACAATTGTAGGACTGAGGGCCCCGTTTCCGGGCTGGCTGCCAGCAGAGGTCTATTCTCAGGTCTCAAGGCCACCTGCTCTTTTTGCCTCATGGCCCATCCTCCATCCTCAAAGCCAGAAAAAGCTTCTCACGTCCACTCTCTCATCTCACTCTTCCTCCCGATCTTCCATCATATCTCTCTGACCAACCCTCAATGGAGAAACTCTGCTTTCCAGGGCTCACATGATTCAACTGAGCTCACTTGAATATGCTGGGTAATCTCCTGACCTCAAGAGGTTTCATCTGAGTCCCATGTGTAGAGCTCTTTGCCATGTAAGGTAACATATTTGGGGAACTAGGACTTGGGTATCTCTGGAAGCCTTAATCCTGCCCACTGTAGACATTGATGTGTTTGATTAAATAGAGACCATGGCAGCATAATTAAAGAAAATCCATGTGAAAATGCAATAATTCTGGGGCCTCCACGAAGTGACTCCACATACAGTAAGCAAACTTACTTAGCCAAGTGATTTCCCTTCTCACACATGGTCAGTGGTGTAAGATTACAACGTGTATGCCCTTAGGTTTTCTCAGTGGGGAGAAAGGCTTTCTCACTTAATTTAATTAACTCTATTTTTATATGCAATTATAATAAAGGTCACTTGCTTTCTAAATCCAAACAAATCCAGCAGTAACAAATTAGAAGGGGCAAATTCCAATCAACAACAAGTGACATCTGGCAAGAAAGAACTCATCAAAAATTGTAACAAGTAAATACAATCTCTCTCACACACACGCCCATACACACACGGCCGTCTATCTAAAGTCACGTGTTATCAGGACAGACACTGCCACTCAGTGAAGATCACTGGGTCATTGAGAATTGACTAAGTTATATTCAACGTATTACTTTTACGAGTTTATCTTACGGAAATATTTTCCATCCTAAGAAAAGGCTAAGATGGTCTCACAACAAGACTGGGTAGACACGCAGTGCGGTGGACGTGCTTGGAGTCGGGCGGCCCCCTGCACGCCTGCTGAGGAGGAAATGGACCGTGAGAGCACGCTCCCCGGATGTGTGTATTTGCACCGTGGGTGTGTGGCCCTGGCTGGGCAAGTCGGCATCTCTGCCCACGGGGCAGGCCTTCGGGCGCAGAGAGAAGGAGGCAAGCCCTTGGGAGAAGCGCGCGAGGAGCCCATTTCCGGGTTCCAACCGCCACCCACTCCAGAGACCCAGGAGCATTTTCTGCCTGGGAGTCCCCCACTGTCTTTCCAGTTGGTTCACTTAATTACTTATTTTGGCCTAACCCGGTCCCAATGAATTTCTCTTCGTGTGACCAACAATTCATCACTAAGACAAATGGGCAAAATCTCAGTCATCTGAAAAACAATCCAGCTGTCAAAAGGATCGATTCCCCAAATGCTCCAGATGGCTGTCAAGTTTTGTATTTTGTGTGGTTTACCAAAGTGCTTTTTGTTCAATAGGAGTGTGTGTGTTTCAATAAACTATCCAAGCTTTGATGAGAAGAATACGGTTTCCCACCTCAATAGTTAGCTTTTAATAAAACAGATGTCTGCAATTTTCTTTCAGATATGACCCAATAATGGAATTTAACCAAAATGAGTTGAAATATAGTGTTTTTCAAATAATGCCCTTATAATCGGTTTTAATACATCTCAACACACGCCTTTCTGAAGTTAAGAAATTAAATCAACGTAGAAATTATAGGTTTCCAAGAAAGCCCCTGTCATTTTTTTTTTACTAAGAAATCTTTATTTTTAGAAAAATAAATCACATTAGCATTATAGACAACAGGACTTATTCTTGGAAAAAAGTCATTAGCAAGATTAGAATTTGAGGATTTTGAGGTTCAATGATTTGTATCAATCAGGGGCAAGGGAACATGGAGCCCACCCCGGGTAATTCAATAGAGGGAATTTATTATGAGGCACCAGAACAACAGTATTGTTAGATTTGAAGAAGCAAATGGGGAACAGAGGCCAGCCGGGGATTTGAGAAGTGGCAGCTGGGGTACTACACGTGACAAATCTAGGTAGGAAAACCACAGCCAGAATCTCCAGGCAGGAGGTGGAATTGTAAAGGACATGCAAACTACATGAAGAAATATAGCCCATCTCATACTCACTTTTATAAGAGACTCTGTGTGCCATGGATGGCAGCACATGCTTCTGTAGGGGGACAGTGTACAGACAAAGTATTGTGTGCAGTGACTGGCCTTAACTGGTGGTCAGTGGGGAAGGGAGCCCAGGCTTTAACTGGTGGCCAGTGGGGAAGGGAGCCCAGGCAAGGTAAATCACAGGAGTGGAATCCCTGCAAACAGCAGATCAGAGCCGGAAAAGATTCCCAGTACAGACAGGTAAGTAACCGTCACAACAACTGTGCAGATTTCTACACCTTAACACACACACACACACACACACACACACACACACACACACACACACACTGTAGGGGTGTCTGGGTGGCTCAGTTGGTTAAGCATCCTATTCTTGGCTTCGGCTCAGGTCATGAGCTCACGGTTAATGGGATCCAGCCCAGTATCAGGCTCTGCACTGACGGCACAGAGGCTGCTTAGGATTCTCTGTCTCCCGCTCTCTCTGCCCCTCCTCTGCACTCCTTCTTTCTCCCTCTCTCTCTCAAAATGAAATAAACATGAAAAAAAAACATTATAGTATGTGGAGTGAAAGAGGTAACTGCCTCCAGCAAAGAACACTATTCCAGCTAAAATCCACATAACTATCCCCAATGATCGTGCTATAAGTACAGAAACCTAAAATACACAAAATAATCCAGAAGTCAAATAGACAACTCGGCAAAGACTGTGCCTTACTGCCCCCTGACCTACAGGAATGTGCAGGGCATACGGTAAAGGTGCAGGCATGTATTAGCATATAAACACACTAATAATCTGTGCTGTGAGCAAATAAGACTGTCGTTACTATTACTGTCCATAATTATCAAATATTAACAATCACAGCTGACTTTATGAAATATGGTACAAAACATTATGGTTGCCTTCCAAAAGCGACTCCACCCCTCTTTCACTCCTTCACAGCTTTATGATTTGAATGGGTATGACCGAAGCCCTATCTGCAGAAGAGTCATGATGTTTAAACCACTCAGGGCAATTCCATAAATCTGACAACAGTGGTTCAGAGATGGCCACCAACCCAGCAGAAGCTAATCAGCATATGATACCCCCTTGGCTACAGAACTTGCACAGGGATTGTTCATCCAAAATTTTATTCAAGCATTGTGGAAGTGAAGCTGTGCCTCCTTTCTCTTAGAGGTGAATGAGCAAGTAAGAGATCTCAATTCCTTATTATAACTATCCTGGGTCCATGAAAGAACTTGGCATGGAGACAAAGCCTGACCTCTTTGGTACACAGAAGATGTCAAAAACAAGTAGACCACAGAAGAATGAAGTCATCCCTGATCAAACCATACCTGAATCCCATTTGCTTCTGAATACTTCAGATATGTGAGTCAATAAATACCTAAACTCTTTAAACCAGTTAAAGCTTATTTTGTCGTTGTTAGCAACCAAAGCCAAATCCTAGAGACACTGCCACATACATACATGGGCTAGTTCCCTTAATTCTGCCCAAATCCAGGAGAGGTTTTATTATTGCCTCCATTTTACATTTGAGGAAAATGAGAAAGGCAAATTTCCCAAATTACTGTAGTTTGTAAAGAGTGAAGAAACTTTGGATCTGATCCGTTTTACAAGCCCATGCTCTCAGCCATGGCACCACACATTCCCACACCCACCTTTCTGCTCCAAAACATGTCTCCAATGGTAGTTCTGTAGGCCTTCAACTATAGGATGATTTTTTTATATTTTATTTTTAATTTTTATTTATTTATGTTTTTAATTCCAGTACAGTTAACATCCTGTGTTATATTAGCCCCAGGTGTACAATATAATGATTCAACACTTCTATCCATTACTCGGTGCTCATCAAGATAAATATATTCTTCTTTTCATAGGTATGATTCTGCTTTTTGTTTTTTTTATTCATTTGTTTTGTTTTTCATTTATTATTATTTTATTTTTCATTCCAGTATAATCAACATACGGTATTATATTAGTTTCAGGCTTACTCAGGAAAAAAAAATTGAATAAGTGACTTTATAAAACCCAAAACAGAAAACATGAGGAGAGTTTAGATAATGTTAAAATATATACAACCAAACCAAGTTAAACTAAAAATACAATCAAATTTAGCATTTTTTTTTTTGTCAAAACAAATCATTCAGGGACATTAGGTATCCATGGACCATCTTGATCACAAGGATTAAAATGTCAAATCTTAAGAAATACTTTTAAAGAAAGCTAAATAAAAATGGATCTCACAAGGGCATCCTATTTTGTTTTTCAAACTGGGGAAAAGTGTTGGCTGTAATTCAACACTGTGAACATCATAAAATTTAGGGTTCTCTTAAGACTGTGATTCCCTGGCTTGCACTGATGGCTTTCTAAATAGATTTCAGCATATGTATTTGAAAGTCATTCCTACGTAACATAAAAGATTTTAAACAAAAGTGCCTTATGTATTATTTATACATATACATATGCAAAATTCTATATGTACATGCTTAAGACCACATATGTAAGTATATATACGTATAACTCATATATGTATGAATTTGCATCTATCTATCTACAACTTTATCCTTATCCAATAGGTGTATATAAGTTATACTGTTCTTGTAGCGTTCTTTCTCACAAACAATCAAGTAAATATAATAGCTGCTCACTCAGGTTTTACACTGTCCCCCTACAGAAGCATGTGCTGCCATCCATGGTACACAGAGTCTCTTATAAAAGTGATTACGAGATGGGCTAGATTTCTTCACACTCCAAAAAAGCCCTCTCCCCGCAACAGTTAAATTCCACAGGGACCCTAAGGATTCAGAACATGCTGTAACAGCGATTCGCTTCATCATCCGCTACAGAACTGAATTACCCCACGCTAATTCTTCTTGATGCTGGGAACCGGCAAATACACTGGAGAAAACCAGGTCTTTGGTATGTGTCCAATTAACAAATGTGTATCTCCCCCCCTGGAAAAGGTCCCTGCCTGAGAAACCAATTAGTAGCTATTCTTGACAGAATTTAATATTTTTCTTTTGACCTATTGTGGACATTTTGACTCCAGTGCATGCCCATTTTCCCTAAACAGAAATGACAAGGTCTACAGTGAATCTTTCAAAAAGAGCAAAAGGTAGATGCTCTTGGAAACCGGGCTCTTAAAACAGAGGAAGCTAAGACAGTATGTTGTATATGGATATTTCTCTTGTTTAAAGAAGCAGTAGCATTTAAACGCACTAAATCCACTCGATACTACATAAGCAAGTGTTCCGCCCAAGGGGATTTGGACCTGTTCAAATCTGGGAACTTGCCCGTTCCAGGAGAACGATGACATCCTAAGAGCCAGGCCTTCCTTACACTAAGCGGCCCAAAAGCCCTTCCCATAGGTATTCATGCACTTCTGGAGGAGATTTTCTGTTTAGCAAACATATCCCTCAGACAGAAGTGAATCTTCAAAGAAATCTGATACCAAATAGACAAGTTTTGAGAAAATTTCCAGGGAGAGGGTCAGGAAAAGCCTGGAGCGTATAATTACCAAAACAAGAAAATGGCTCAGGCTGCAAATAGAGGCTGGGATTCTAAACAGAAGGATCCTGGACCCGAGTCAGGCAGACCTGGTTTGATACCTGGGTTTGCCACCTGCCCACTGCGTGACATTCACCAAGTCTTTCCACAGGTCTCTCTATGCTTTGGTTTTCTCAGTTTTGTCTTTTAAGTCAGAATAATACCTACTTCAAGGGATGATTGTGATAAAGCTCCTGGCTCTTCTAAATTCTCAGTCAACTGTTCTGGCCATCACTGAACCGTCAACCACACACTTCTAAACACACCCTCACAACAGATCCCCATCAACCTGCCAACAGAGAGCTGTGTTCTCAAGACCCCAGGTACAAAGCCTCGTTTTCTTCGACCCTTCCTGAGGCCAGCGGAACTCTAAGAATGGTCCCTACAATTCCACACCCTGAACCCCGGATCCTGTGGATCTGATGAGATACCCTTCCCAACTTCATTCTCATCTCACATGGCACAGTGACTGTGTTGTGCCAGATGACACAGTTGACCTTAAATCAGGGAGATGACCTGGGTGGCCATCACACGGGTCTCTGAAAGCAAACAGCTGTCACAGCAGGTAGGAGAAGGGCATGTTGGAGGGATCTACAAGGTGAAAAGGGCTGGACATACTGTCGCTGGTTTGAGGACTGAGAGACCACGCAAGAAGGAATGTGATGGTCTTAAGGAGCTGGGAGAGAGGCCCGCAGCCTCTAGCCACTGGGTGACAAATGGGACCTCGGTCCTACAAGTACAAGAAATGAAGTTGTACCAAAGCCTGAATGACCTTGGAAGTGGATTCTTCCTCAGAGACCCCAGGAAGGAAGGAGGCCCGGCTGACCCAGGTATTTCGCTCTGCGGGACTCAAGAAGAAGACCAGCCACGCCATAACAGTCTTCGGACCTGCACGGCCGTGGACACAAGAACTTCATGTGGCTTTAAGTCACTGTAGTTTTGGTGATTTGTTACACAGCAGTAGACAACGACTGTTTCACTTCCATAGAGACAGAGAGAGTAAAGAAACAGCAACCAAGAGACAGACAGACACTGCAAATGGAGCAAAATCAACCGTCAGCAATCCGGGAACCGAGGTAAAGGGTGTAAGAGTTTTGTACGTGGTGCGCAACTTCTCAGCAAATTTGAAAATACAGCCAGAACAAGTTACACATAATTAAAGCACAGGGTGAAATAAAAGCCTCTGACACCTGCGTAACTGCCAGTAGATAATGCAAATCCATAAACCCTTGTGTAAGTTTACAGGAGCCTTGGGTTGTCTGGCACTGGTGGTCCTCAGTGAGGAGACAAAAGCATCCAGTGCCGGTGATAAAACAATCTCAGGTCTATTTAAGACAGTATGAGGTCAAAAGAGGTTTCTCTTTTTAATTCTGGCATTATCACCTTTAAAAAAATGATCTCCGCCAGAATCTATTTACAGGAGGTTTACGGATGTGATGGGGCCATAAATCTGAGGATACGGTACTGTCCCAAAGCTGAGTATCGGCATATCACAACATGCATGATCATTCCCTTGGCAGTTTCTCAAAACACACTCATGTGACAAAGAGATTTTTCACAAAGGAACCCTTCTGAAACCAGCTTGTTGTGTTTACAAGGCAGTCTTAAAAATCAGTAGGGGCGTGACCATGTCAATACCTGTTCCATCCATCAGTGGCTTTCAGGGGTCCTTCTACACACAGTAAAACAAACATGGATAAACAGAGTCTATCTGTTATTGATTTCTCTGCTTCACACTTACTAACAAACATATTTCAGAGTCTAGAAATAAGTCAAACATTGCTCAACTTATGTTTTAAAATATCCTCCAGGTCCACTTTCTGTACTTCCTCTGTCAATCCTCTCAGTTGTGCATTTTTCATTAAGCTTCTTGGATTAACTTTCATCCCTATCCCTCCTGTCAATAGTACCCTAAGATATTTTGACATTGATTATCAACATCAATTTCAGTTTGATGCCATCTGTTATGCACTGTGGGACTTCAGCATGCCTTTTCTTTCTTTCCCTTTTTTTCCCCTAAGCTAATTTGAATTCCTGTATCTCCTGACACGTAGGAACAGTCTGATCCTACAAAGCATTTTGAGAAAGAAGAAAATCAGACGTTTTGCCCCTCTTCTGTCCACAGGAAACCATCTCTCTTGCTCTGAGTAACTTGGCAGTGGTCAAAGGGCTAAAGTCAGGACTCACTGAATCACCCTCCCACCCCACTCCTCCCAAGGAAGCCCTTTTGTTTCTGGACAATGAGAGTAATTTCTTCCATGATGCTTCCCTGCATGGGTGCAAATTTGCATCCGTGGAATTTTGGCCCATTGTTCTTTGTTTGGCCCTTTATGTCCGTATGGGTTAAAACGATGCTGTCTTCCAGATGACTGCTTTCCTAACCTGTGAAGACATCCCACTCCTTCCCAGTGCCCAGCCCCTCCCTCTTCCAAGAGGAGCACACCAGAGCTTTCAGGAGGGGAGCACCTCACACCCTGGCACCCTCCCCTGGACCAGCTCCCTCTGATGAGCATCGTGATGAGAGGGCAGCCTGCGCAACCCCTCTGTCATCTCGAACTGACGTGTTATCCTAGAAATGACTGCGGTTCTAAAAGAGCTGTGCTATTTTATTACAACTAATAGGTCTTGACGTCTTCTATGCTTTCAAATCCCCAGACAGCCCGAGACCCTGACAATTTGCTGTGATCCTACTACCTGAAGCAAAATAAATCAGGATATAAAGCTTTACAAAGAACGAGCGCTAATACCACCCCAAATTAACCCAATTGAGTGAAAACATAAAGCTGCAGTTCCTCACGTTAAACCCCAGTCTTGCGATTCTAGACTTCTCTATCTTTTTGAACACATTAAAATGTTTTATGTAGAGGAACAGCGGTATCTTAATGTTTAATCCTCTCCTACATGAAATTTGAGGGAGCAAAAAATATACAAATTTCACATTGGTCCAGGAACCTTTTTATATTTTAGTCACCTAAAGGCAAAGAGCCACACTTGCAGTTGCTTACACAGAAAACATGACAGCAGCCCTCATGGAGCAGAACTGGAATTTTTTTGACTTGCTCTGAACTGCTTTTGCATTTGGGAGAAGCGAAGAATTTTGATTTAGACGCCATGGTCCTTCCTCACATGCTGAAGAAGGATGTTCATATATTTTGCAAAGTAAGACCGACGGTCGCCCTCGAACCTGTATTTAAAATTGTGATATGGTAGAGAAATATAAAAATAAAAGTACCTACCAAATACTGTTCTTTTACTACCAAATTAAAACTGCTTAAAAACTGCTTATAAACTCTGTTCGTTTCCAGAGACTGCTGCTTTCTGCCTAATGTCTCTCTGGAGTTGTGACCAGCTGTTCTTGTTACTTAAACGTTTGATAGGAAAACACCCGGAAACAAATGGTTTCCACAGGGAAATGTGTTGTGCATTTGCCAAAAAAGAAAGGGAGACACGAAAATGGCTACAAGTAAATAATTTTGCTACCCCGTTAAAAAAATAATAGGGGCGCCTGGGTGGCTCAGTCGGTTAAGCGGTCGACTTCGGCTCAGGTCATGATCTCGCGGTCCGTGGGTTCGAGCCCTAGCGTCGGGCTCTGTGCTGACAGCTCAGAGCCTGGAGGCTGTTTCGGATTCTGTGTCTCCCTCTCTCTCTGACCCTTCCCCGTTCATGCTCTGTCTCTGTCTCAAAAATAAATAAACATTTAAAAAAATTAAATAAAAAAAAAGAAAAAAAAAAGAAAAAAAATAATAATAAACCATAAGGTACAGATTTCATATATGTAGGAAGCCTAACTTTTATGTAAGTCTGACTCTTTAACAAGAATACAATAGTCAGCTTTACTGTTTTTATTAAATCCAATATGAATGGTACGGTTGACTTCAGCTGTTTGTTTTTTAATCCAACCCTCAAATCTAAAAGTATACATAGGGTGAATGAATTAAATCTGCAATAGTTAGTATGCACCTCTAAAAACTATGTTTTGGAGAATTTATAAAAAATTTTCTGCTTTGAACTTACCCCAAATCTCTGATAACAAGATTCTAACCCATTCCCTTTACATTCCTTCTTGAATCACCAAGTCCGAACAAAGAACATAAAGGGCTAAATTATGAGGCAAAATAAGTCGATGAACCCTAGGATTTCATGACTTGTTCCAAGCATGGCAAGTAGCATCTTAAATAGGTGTCCATATGAACCAGCATCCAATGATTTTACTTTTGTTACACACACACACACACACACACACACACACACACACACACACAGATTGTATGATCTACAGAAAACGTCAGGAAGTAGACAGATTGCTAACAGTAGTTTCTTCTAGGGCTGGAACTGGAAGTTGAGAGGGACAGAATTCACAATTTTGCTCCTTTGGAATATGTACCACGTTTAAAACAAACAAAACACTCTTTTGGGATGAGCACTGGGTGATGTATGGAAACCAATTTGACAATAAATTTCATATATTGAAAAAATAAATAAATAAAACAAACAAAACACTAAACAAAAGGAAGACAACTGATTTTGCTAGTAGTAGCCATGCAATGAAATGCCTGCAGGTAACAATCATGCCCCTGTGCTTGGGCCTCACATCCCGCGTATCACACCAACTGTTTTCTCATGTGTCATCACTTGAGTGCCCTATGACAACTCTCTAGTGCTGGTAGGACAGATACTCTCATTTTCATTTTACCAATTAGTACAATGGGGATCAGACAAAGTAGTCTTGAACGATTTCATACAGGGACGTAATAGCTAGGAATTGGACCCAGACCTTCAAGCAAAGCCAAATGCACAGTTGTTTCTTCTAAATCCTGCCTCTAAAACAAAACTGCCAGCCTTGCTGGAAACATTTCATTGAGAAAATGCTCAGTGAGTGCTGAAAGTGTACCAGGAAGCAAAATGAAGTCAACAGGTGTTTCAAAAATCTTCTCTGGGGAAGCGCCACTGATGAAAAGAGATAAATCTTAATAATCATTTGTAGAGTTGGATTAACGGTGACTAAGCAAGTTTTACAACCTCAGTGTATTTTGAGCAGGCAGTCACTGCTGCCAACTATAGTCCTTCCATAGTCTTCAGTGATGTATTATTATTATTATTATTATTATTATTTATTTGCATCTTACCTTCTTGTTTTAGGTTAGGAATGTTTTAAATGAGTTTACTTGTTTTTCCAATTTATTCCTTTCTTCCTCAGCATCGCTTGCCCTTTGGTGTTCCATCAGGCTTTCAATCACACAAAGATTCATTATGACTTCAAAGCATACTTATTCACTGTGCAATTTGTGTGGTCTGTGACTATTCTGCAATATTCATGATACATTAATTGTTTTACCTGGATAACAGATCTCAGCAATAGCATATTCTGATTAGGGTGTCACTCAATTTTATAATACACCAACTAGATCTTGAGCACCAACTAGATCTGACCATGGTGACATGGGTATAAGATGCCATCAAGTGTCCGCCTTCAGTGAAACAAGGCAAACAATAACACAGAAATCAAATAATTATTTATTTAAAAGTCTCAGTGGAGTAGGTGCCAAATGACTTACCATAATAATGAAACGACTACATATCAGTGACACACTGTTTTGATACTTTACCACAGGCCAAAACAAAACAAAACAAAACATCAATAAAGCAAGGGAAAAATCAAGTTGTGTGTCTCCTCTGTTCCAGGTACTGTGAATGGAGCATGAGAAACAAAGGCATACAATCTGTGTGTTCAAGGAACGAAGAGCCAAATCCAGGCCAAATGCTCAAAAAGAGAGCACTTCAAGAGAGCAAAGTGATTGATCTGATGGGAATGAATAAGAATGGTTTGGATGTGGAGTTAAGTAGTTTTCAGTAAGTTTCCTGGAGGAAATGGCATTTGATCCAAAATTGTAAGGGGGGAGGGGTGAGGTTAGACAAATAGCAATGGTAAATAGAATCATGCACAAATAAGCAAATGTTCCTCTAGAAATGTTCTAGACATTTTTGCTCCCAAAATCAAGTCAGAATGTGTATTTCCTTAGACTCCAAAACACACACACGCACTCAAGCACGCACACACACATGCACACACGCACCAAAACTGGGTGCTTTTTAAAAACACAAGTTGACATGTGAAAATGTTATCTTGTTTTGGGTTTTAATAAGCAAATACAGAACTCCTAACTTTAGTGATTACATTACCTGAGGAAGGTCAGAAGACAACTAAAGCCATAATCACAAGGTAAGCAGATTATAACCCTGTGGAGGCTGGCAGCCAAGGAGCAATAGATTTGAGAATGTTCTTTCTACATCCGATATCTTACACAAGTCTATGGCTTAAAGTTATCTAGCAAAGATCAGCAAAATGGATCCAATATGAGCTATCCCTAAAAAATAAAAGATTTTTAGTGGCAAGCTTAATTCAAAAAAGCACATTTTATATTTTAGAACCTTTAAAAATTTTATTTCAGGCTGAAGATATATTTGTTTCTTTGCTTGCTTATATATAAAATTCTAATTTATCTGTACCACTTGAAGAATTAGATTTCCATAAAGCCATATTTAATAAGACCACATTTTTTCATAGTCATGGGAGTGATAAACATCATTTCACAACAGAGGATTTGAAAATTATTTACTCACCTTATTATCACTTTAATCTTCCTGAAGTTCGTTAGTCATATTACATGAACTAAGAAGTTAGACTTTATCAATATAACCATTTCTTGGTTTAACTCAATTATCACCAGAATAACATTTATTGTTTACTAGAATGGTTTTAATGTTGCTTTTTAAAAGTTCTTAGTTCTATTTTGATGTTGCAAAATTATAAAAAAGGATATTGCAAAAGTTGATAACCAATAGGGAAATTCAGTATATGGTAAAGCCTTCATGTCAAAGCAGTGGAGGAAATACAAATTTCTTTTTTAAAATGGTATTTAGATCATTGCTTAGTGGTACGGGAAAAGGTAAAATGAAATTTTAGAAGAATGGATAAATTTCTATAAACTAGTATTAGGGAAAGCTTTTCTTAAATATGACTCAAAATCTAGAAACAATATATGATCAATAAATTTGACCATGTATAAAAATATGCAGTGAAAATTCCAGAGCAAATAAAAATACAAATGATAAACTAGGACAATATTTACAATTTATATCTTTACTATAAAAAGGTCACCTAAAAATGGAGAACATGAAAAGACAAAAATGGGCAAGAGCCATGTACAGGGAGTTAACAGAAAAATAAATGCAAACTGCTCTTCACTTAAAAAATAAAGATACTCAACCTTCCTCACAACAAGATAAACAAAGATTAAAAATACTCAGGGGCAGGGGGCACCTGGGTGGCTCAGTCAGTTGAGCATCCTACTTCGACTCAGGTCATGATCTCACGGTTCATGGGTTCGGACCCTGCATCGGGCTCTGTGTTGACAGATCAGAGTCTGGAGCCTGCTTTGGATTCTGTGTCTCCCTCTCTCTCTGCCCCTCCCTGACTCATGCTCTGTCTCTCTCTGCCTCTCAAAAACAAAGAAACATAATTTAAAAAATTTAAAAAAATACTCAGAGGGGCATCTGGGTGGCTCAGCTGGTTAAGTATCAAACTCTTGATTTCAGCTCAGGTCATGATCTCACACCCGTGTCAGGCTCTGCCGTGACAGCACAGAGCCTGCCTGGGATTCTCTCTCTCCCCCCTCTCTTTGCCCCTCCCCTCACATGTGCATGTGTACACACTCTCTCAAAAAAAAAATCAACACAAAAATACTCAGAGGTATCATTTTGTTTGAGGAAATAATCTAGAGGACATGGCTGCCAGTTGACCCAAGAGCTGGACCTAGGCAATCAGAGCTTCATTGACCCCCTCCACTGTCCTTGGAATGCACATTCCATCCACTAAACCTACAGTGGAAACTTGTTTCAAGGAGACAGCCTTTAGAAAATAAGGTGTTGTTGACAACATATGGACAGTATACATTATGGAACCCAGTTAAGGTCTCTATATAAGTTTTTAAGATTCCAACAGGCAGATGTGGAGATCTGCTCTTCTTGTAGCTGCCCAAGAAAAGCCTTGTAAGTAGACTGATTTCCTTGCTTATTAAAACCTGTCACCTGACAATCTGGAGTGGTCTCTTTCTTCAGGCTCTCCTTGCCCTCCATGTACCACAGCCAGTTTGCAAACAACATATTTATCACCTATTTTATTGTAAAGAGGTTGACCATTTACTTGGTTTACAAGACTTGAATAAATGATACTTTCCATACATTGTTTCTAGGAAGGATAAATGGCACAATACCCTTACAGAGGAGAATCTAGCAATATAGAATTCATTTGCAAAATGTTTAATTTTGGGGTCTGACTTCAATAGTGGGACAAAATTAGCTCTATACTAAATGCTGCCATGGTTCCACAAAATAAAACTTAAGAGCAAAACTGAACAGGATCAAACTGTTTGCAATTAAATTAATCCATAAGAGTCCAAAGCAATGTGAAACAGATAAACCTAACTACTACTGTGATTGCTTAACCTCAGGAAGTATTTACTTCAAGTGAATTTAAAACATAGCAATTTGACTAGTGGGTAATATCCTCAAAACAGAAGCAAAGTTGAGAACTCTTAAACTGTGTCAGGTAATATTGCTTGCAATGATATAGATAATGCCAGTCTGAAACTATAATATACACACACAAATAAGTGTGTGTGTGTGTGTGCGCGCACACACACACACACACACACACAGTAGAATAAAGGAAATGAGGAATTATTTTAATAAAGATTTCATTGTAAAAGATATAAAAGTATTAAATCCAAGAATTAAAACTCTAGAATTGTACATTTAAATCAGAAATATAAGTATGAGCACATAATAGTAGATTTTCTCTGGAAAAAGAAAAAAATACATTCCTAGTTACGTCCATTGAAAAGCCCTGGAAATAATTACCCAGGTAAGAAGTGGGGAGCCCTCAGAATGCAGACTTTTAATCTAAATATCATTTCCCACTAAAATGAGAAACGATGCTTAGAATAAATAGCTGAAAATTCACTAGAGATTGAAGATGGGTAAGCTTTGAGAATGATTCTATGTAACACCAACAGCTGATTGTACACAGAAGGGGAAGAACAAGAAAAATAAATTGACTCCAAGTGGCAAATCTAAGAAGATGATTATATCATTAACATACAGGTAATTTAGCAGAAAGAACTAAATTTGAGTTATGTAAGACTCAAAAATTGTGTAGTATCTTTTTCCCATAGATGCTGCTGACTTCCTGTGTACATATATGTACCATACATAACCTCTCTGTCCCTCCCACATTATGCTCCCCTTCTTCTGCATTAGTTGGTGCTGTTTCCCTTATGTGAAAGGCCATTTTCTCATCTTTATTCTGATCCACCATTTCATAAGAGTGTCTTGCATGGTTGATTCCAACCACTGTTGTTCCCCTCTTCCCTAACTCCCAAAGAGTTGCTTTCTCTGGACATGGTATCATATTGTTCTGCCATAAATATGTAATCTATTCTCTTTCATGCAATGATATTAATGGCATGTGTATTTCTTCAGATCCTTACTTTTAAGACTTTTTTCTTCCCTACTTTTATCAAGTCCAACGAATACCCTATAGTTATGCTTCACTGTTTACCTGGACCAGCAGCCAATTCACTGCAAACAGAGGTTTGACTACAATCATGCGAGACCAAGACCAAGGTAAAGAAAGGAAGGATGTGCGCATCAAGGCACTTATACTCAGGAACCGTTCAAGAGCTAACTCTGCACGGCAAATAGTTTAATACTACTGAAAACTTAGGGATAAAGATGTGGAATGGTGAGAAGCAAGATTGGAGAAGTAGGCAGGCTCCATTATGGAAAAGCTCTACATGTCCTGGAATGGAATCGGATTCTATCCTCAAAGTAAAATGGGGCCAAAATGCAGTGTAGGCCAAGGGAGGAACATGATTGCAGATGGGCATGTTAGAATGACCTCGTATCAGCCTGGAGAATGGGCTAGAAAGTGCATGGCAACAGGTCAGGCCAAGACAGACTAATGTTTAGGTTGTTTCATCCATGGCAGCAGCAGTAAGAATACAAGAGAGGATTACCCAAGAGATCAAAGGTGAGAGATAAAGGGGATGAGGAAGGAATTAAGGGTGGTGATCAAGAGGGCCACCATGTTTCTTGTTGGTTTCATGGGATAATGGAAATGCCATCCACCAAGATGCATCTTTTTCAAGGTTTTTGGGAATGAGTACGGTCATGAAGAATGAGTATCCATCTGTTAAAAAATGAGCATGGGCTTTGCATGTGGAAATGAGGAGGATGGCATAGAGTTGAAGATAACAGTCCCTAGACAGGTTCAAAATAATGGAAGAATAGCTCTTTGCTGAGGACTCTGATATGTGGTCACATTTGGGAACATCACAAACCTTGTACTTCATCTACTCTGGACAACACATTTAAAATCCCTAACACCCAGAATACTCCAATGAGAATACAAGAGTTGACAAGATGCTCCCAGCCTTCCTCCCCACCCCCACCCCCATTCACCCTGTAGGCTGCTGCCTCCCTCTTCCTAAGTCCTTACTCACTTAGAAAGTCAGAACTGGCACCTTATCAAGGCAGCTACAAGAATGAGCCCCATCAAACTCCACTGACTATTAGGCAACTGGTATGGGGACTGAGAAATACAAAGAGAGAAACAGCAGCACTTGGACAAACAAAAATATATGGCCCCTATAAACTACAGAAATAGAAGAACTTTTGAAGATTAACACAATCCCCTGCAAAGAAATGCTCTTATGATTAGTCATGTTAAATTGCCAAGGTACATTATCAGCAGGAGCCCACAGCTGCCCCATCTCGGCGCTGGGGAATGTTATTTTTACTCTTACAGTTACAGCAAGACTCTAATTACCAAAACTGCCGATGTCACCTTAATTACAGTTTTATTTAATGATCACATTGGGCACTGCTATATAATGTGGAGTTTTTTAAAAGTAAAATATGGCAGAGAAATGAAGCTCTTATCTCCCAACCTGTTACCATTCAGCTCATCGGGGGACATAAACTTAAGAGAAGTCGGCAAAGGGCTCCAATTCAGAGGTAATGTTGAAATTTCAACTTGGCATTTGGTGTTACACAGGTTAAAAAAGGGGGAAAAAAGCACATTTAAAAAATGTAAGTTCATACTTTCCCAGTCAGGCATTAATGAAAAAAAATCATGGATACTTATATTTCTCAGCACAAAGAACTGTATTAGAGACACAACCAAATTATGTGGGAAAGTTCTTACATGTGCTAACGACTTACACAGTTCCTGAATGCCCACCATATGACCCTACTAGCTTCTAATTTATTAGTGGCGGTAACTGATAAAGATATACATTAACTGCACGTAAGCAGCTGGGCGCTAAAGAATCTCTGAAATGGTGTGACTTGTGATTAATACCTAATCGAAAAAAGTTAATCAAAAAAGATTTCCTACTGTATCGCAAATTGTAAAAGGTTCGATATGGAATCCACCTTAGAAAATACCTCTTTGATCTTCATTCATGGCAATAAGAGTGAGGCTCACGAGGTCAGGACTTTCCCAAGCTGCACAATAAATTAGTGACATTATAATCCAGGGGCTCTGAGACTCAGTGCTGCCAAGGGTCAAATCTTGAGTAGCTTTCAGAAGAAGAAAATGGAAAGTGTGTGTGTGTATGTGTGTGTGTGTGTGTGTGCGCGCGCACGCACACACATGCTTGTGTGTGACAGAGGTGGCAAATACAGGGATATCGATTTGCAAATACTATCCCTAAGATGCCCAAAGACAGAGGCACAAGTACGTGTCTTGATTTATGTGACTAGGGGAGAACGGCAGAGAGGATGGGAGAAAACTTAGATAATCATGACAAGGAGGGAAGAGAACCACGTTCAAGGACCTGAAATTCAAGAAACAATTAGAAGTCATTTCACAATTATTGCCCCCACAAAAGTGCTTTATACAATCAAAACTTAATTTGTTGACCAATCTTGCTTCTAGGGGAACCTGGGTGGCTCAGCTGGTTAAGCATCTGACTTTCACTAAGGTCATGACCTTATGGTTCGTGGGTTCAAGCCCTGCACTGCTTGGGACTCTCTCTCCCTCTCTCTGCCCCGCCCCCATGTGCTTTCTTTCTTTCTCTCGAAATAAATAAACTGAAAAAAGATTTTAAAAAAATCTTGTTTCTACAAGTAGGACAGATTAAAGATGGGAGAAGCTAGGGCAACAAGAAAGCCAGAAATAGGGCTGGTACTGTTAATTGGGAAGCAACTAGATGTATGACTGGAAAACAGAAGGAAAACAGGAATCATACAGGATGCTAGAAAAAATCAGTAAGACGTAGAGATTTTACTCTAGGACAAAGAAATATTTTTATTTAGTTTTTATTTTTTTACACTTTTATTTATCTCTGAGAGAGGGAGAGACACAGCGTGAGTGGGGGAGGGGCAGAGAGAGAGGGAGAGAGCAGCAGACTCCAGGCTCTGAGCTCTCAGCACAGAGCCTGAAGCAAGGCTCGAACTCACAAACCGCGAGATCATGACCTGAGCCGAAGTAGGATGCTTAACCATCTGAGTCACCCAGGTGCCCTGAAATATTTTTAAATTCTAAGAATGTAAGTTTGTGAATAGAATAAAACATTGGTAGTGGAAATTTGAATTTTGGATGAAGAAATAAACCTATCTTTAATGTACTTTATTTTAGATGGCAATCGATCTCTCAGGTGGGGAGTATCATGTAAAGAAGGAGACACAAGGGGGGCCTAGGTGGCTCAGTTGGTTAAGTGGCTGACTTCAGTCAGGTCACGATCTCGTGGTTTGTGGGTTCGAGCCCCACGTCAGGCTCTGTGCTGACAGCTCAGAGCCTGGAGCCTCCCTCGGATTCTGTGTCTCCCTCTCTCTCTGCCCTTCCCCTGCTCACACTCTCTCTCAAAAATAAACAAACATTGAAGAAGGAGACACAATAACATTAACGGTCATAGTCGGATACAGAAATGTAAGAGACAGCCATATACCGAATAAAAAATTTTCTCTTCCAAAGCCTAAATTCCTATACCCAGTAAAAATACAGATTGTCAAAGCTTAACTTGGTCAAACAGAGAAAATGTATTTTGGTCAAAATAGAATTCATTTTACACAGGCAGCTTTTAAAATTGGAAAATAATACAAGCCTTTCCTACACTAATCTGATACTAAGGAATCATCCTCAAGATTATCAAAAATCGCCGGTAGCTCCATGAGGCTAATGTTACTCTTTATGGGGCATAAAGCTGCCTTAGCATCAGGCTTATTGCACAAGGCAGCTTGAAGAGACATATTTGCCCTGCTTAAGCCTTTAAAACTTGTAAAAATAGCAAGCGCATCTCATCTGGCTCTACTGAAATAACATCCCTGAAAAAGAAAAGCATTTCAACGAGCCTGAAAAACAAATGCCTCCCCAGAGATCTGGCCTCTCTTTGCGGAGAAGACTTTTTGTCAAAGCTCTTGGGGAGTTTTATGTAGAACCAGATGGGGCAAATTTTTCCTTTTATTGTCTTCACCTCTAATTGATGGGTATCCAGAGAGAGCCTGACTCATAAAGTGCATGAAACCATGTTCATCCACACTCCCTTAAATTCTTTCAAGAGGTTTATTTTCCGGAAGTCTGCCCCATTGACAAGAGTGGAATCAATGCAATTAAAATGAACAAATCACTTCGCAAATCACTACCTCTAATTTCTACAATGAGCGTCCTCTGGAAATCCACGAAGGCTTTTGCTGCTGTCTACTTTTCTCCATGGAATTCAAATCGTTGCAATTTCGTGGAAGTTTAGATGGGCCGGAGAGAAACCCAGCCTTGAGGATCAATGGGTGAAATTATTCTTTAAATCCAACCTTCGTCCCCAAATCCTACCCTTGGGACAAACTATGCCTACTTCAGAGTACTCTATTACTGGACAGAGTTGCCTGCCTTGCAGTGCCCCACAATTTCATTGTTTAACTCAACTTGTAAAGGATGTGTAAATAGTTCTCAAGGAACCCTCCAACACAGAAACAGGCACAGACAGTAAATTCAGTCTGTGCCCAGCTCGTCTCCCCATGGCACCTGATAACTGCAGTACATGCTGAAGGCGTCCCAGGGCTCTTCGGCCCCACGTGGAGGACTCAACAAAAGTCCTAGAAAAGCAAGGGAGGAACGAAGTTGGTGGATAAATATTCCATCTTCACTGTCCCTTGGGGAGACAACTCTGAGGCCTGACATGGATTCTCGGTGTTTACCAACATCATTCAGCCTCCACAGCCTGGTGGCAAACTGCTCCATAAACACAACCTCTATTGGATTCTTTTCTTTCCCTGTCTCACTTCTCACACCCCTATCAAAGGTTCCTGGAATCACCTCCCAAGTAAACACTCGCACTTGAAGTCTGCTCTGTTGTGAACTAAAATAGGTTATTATGACAGAAGTCCATGGCGGGTTGAGTGAGGAACAGATAAGGAAATGCAGAGCGTGGCTTACCCGTGTCACTCCCCAGGTCATGGAATCCTAAATAGGTAAGAAGCATTACAGAATGTAATAGCAGGTGACTACATCCGCTTGCCAATTAACTTTCCCCCTTATCGCCAAAGAGAATTCTGATGGGCATAGCTATGAATTTCCTCTATCCAGTCCTTCCTTTTGTCCAGGTGTCATAGGTAACCAAAAGCAGGCCATGGGTGTGTTCTCATACAAATCAAAGCCAAGCCAAGTGTTGTGCTCAAGAGTATCTTATAAGAGATCATTTCTTTGGGACACAGTGTAAACTTCATGTCTGACCCTCAAATCTTCGTATCTTCTAAAATCTCCTTATTTACCAAGGCTGATAGAAACTCATTTGTAAATAAGAGAACTTGAAATTTGAAAACTTAACATTAGTTGCCATTTCATATTTGCAAAAATCAAGAGAACTTATGAAAAATTTTCTTGGGTATTAGGTAAGTGTAAAGGGTATTTTATTAGACTACACTTTATAAGTATCAAAGTAAACACGTTCAAGTCTATAAACTTCACCAGAATGTAACATGAAGTTAGAAACACATCCAAACCAAAGTCTTCCTTAGACACATGAGTTTTTCAAGCATTGCTTTCCGTCACCACCAGGAGATTCACTGTTTATCAAGAAAATTAGAGTGCCTTTTAGCTGCTCATTGATGAAATGCACAGAGTGGGTAATTTCAGTCCTAATGCCTGATTATGTGCTCATCTCTGGACAACAGACTTGGATGCTCCTAGCTATGGCTTCTTCCCCCAATTCTTTCGCCTCTGGCTGAACTTCCCAATCAAAGTGAAATTTATCTGCTTAATTTAAAACCTGCTTTGCTAAATTCATT
Organism: Panthera tigris; assembly: GCF_018350195.1. NCBI lineage: Eukaryota > Metazoa > Chordata > Mammalia > Carnivora > Felidae > Panthera > Panthera tigris. The sequence goes on from NC_056674.1 coordinate 50,815,255, forward strand.
TATCGTTGTCTGGCTGATTTCTTTCCAAGTGGCAGATATTCGGGTGTAAATATTTTCTATTCCACATGTAATATGTAGCCCACGGTAACTTTCATCAGGGATGGCATGAAGCTAGGTGGGATGATGGACTGTTTTCCTTCATATTACCTTCCTCCAGGTAAACTACTGTGTAGATTAGTAACCGGGTTTCCTTGATTTATCTTTGAAGGTTACTCCATATTCTTTTACAGTACTTTTCTATGAATTATGCATGCTGTTAAGGTCCAACACCCAGCAAAGGCTGTGGACCTTAATTTCTCTTCTTGTAATTTACATTACACCACCATAAATGACTTAAGCTTCTAAATTTTTCATTCAAGTGATACAGCTTGATACTCAAATGGGAGATTTTGAAGCCACCTGATCATATTGCGGTTTAGTACTGTTAATTTTGCTTCAAAATTTATATTTCCACATGTTTTAATTATAACTCTTTAATACAAATGGAAACACATAAAACTGACAGTGACCCCAAAATGTAAAATATCTGAAATATGTGCATCACCCATTTGTTTTCTATTTGAAGCACTAGGTGAGACTCAAAAATAGAAGAGATGTGACTGCAAAAAGAAAAAGGGATAAAAAGCCCCTAGATGTTAGAGATGTTAGTTTTAATTATGGTTAAGTTGCCCCATTTCATTTACCCAGCACATCTAACTACCATTTTGTTTAACTTTTATCTCCTTTATTGCTTCACTGAATTTTGTTGTAGTCTCTGTTCTTTTCCATGTCCTGCTTCTGTCCACGTAATTTTCTCTTTTAGTTATTACAATCCTAACCTACAAGAACAGGAAGGCCTTGGAGACCCCAATCCAGTGGTTCTCAAAGTGCAATCTTCTGACCAGAAAGCGTTATTAGCGCCACCTGTCCCCATCCGAGACCTACTGAATCAGAAATTCTCAAGGAAAGACCCAACCATCTGTTGGAGTCTGTCCTTCAGGGGATGCTCATTTTGTCAAGTGTGAGGCATCCCCAGATAACCTCCTTGCCACTCCCTAATGCCCTCTCTGCTCATCTTTTACACCCGCCACCACCTGCTGGACAGCTGCTTTTTACACGTGTCATGTGGCAACACCTTCACACAGTAGCCTGATTCATTTTTCACCTTCCCCCCGGACTCCAGCCATCTCAGATTCCTACAACCTAGTATGTGGTTGTAGACATGGTTAACACCTCACTGGGAAGCTGCTGACCAGTGGGGATGGGAACTGACAAATGAATGTTTCCACGTCTACCCTGAGGGGCCTTATAACTGGCTCTCCATAAAGTAGGCAGCTCAAGGAGACCTTTTACTAGACCACCCTCTCCTTGTTTTACAGTCTCCTGTCCGTCATCCTTCTTCCCTGAGATCACTTCATAAAAGAAACTGCCTGCATACAAGTAGGGTGGAGGAAATCTAAGAAATAAATTCTTTTTATTTAATATTTTTGAGAGAGAGAGAGAGAGAGAGAGAAAGCACAAGCCGGGTAGGGGAAGAGAGAGGGAGAGCCTAGCATGGATCCTGATACAGGACTCGATCTCATCACCATGAGATCATGACCTGAGCCGAAATCAAGCCAGACACTTAACCCACTGAGCCACCCATGCATCCCAGAAATAAATTCTTTTGTTTTAAAGATGAAACAACTGAATACCATTGGTATTCCTATTTAGATGAGCCTACCAAGAAGAACTAGAAAAGTCCTCTGGAGAGAGGAAAGGGAATCTATGGTTTCCATTATAAATTGCAGGGATTTGGATCGGTTACATTTTTGCTGTTTTGTTGTTGTTGTTGTTGTTGTTGTTGTTTTTCCTTATCTCAAAAACGAGCAAGATTTAAAGTAAGTGCTGTCCTTCAATAAAGTAAATAGAGAAGGAGATACAGTTCCAAGTATACCTAGTCTGTAGCAATTACTGGAATATTTTTGTTTTTATATACATAAAAAAAAAGTGAATCTTTCCACAGTTCAACTGAGAGTAAGGAGTTTTAGTAACGCTTTGGGGAACTCCAGTAAAAACTGAATTTGACTAGGAGCAGAAAAAGCTTATGCAAACCTTGCGATTAACTTCAAGCGTCACAAAATGACCTCATCTAACTGTGTTTTATGGCTTATTTTCTAACATCTGTAGTGTGATTATAAAAATAAGCTTAAGGAAATATTTTCTTTTTCTGAAAATTATTTTGCCCCCAGTTATGAATATCACTTCAAAATTCATACTTACATTCTGTTCTATAAAGTTATTTTTTTAATATTGTTTTTCAACCCACACATAATGCAAACGTTTTAAAATCGTCACAATGCGACACACTACATCCAAATCCATAAGATAGTTCCGCTATGGGTAGTGTCGGTTATCCTGCTTTATGTTTTTCCTTTTTCGTACTTACATGCATTTTAAAACTATCAAAGAATCATACTTAACATGACATGTTTGGCCCAGCAGTATATTTGAGCGAAACGCTTACATAAGATGCATTATTTTAGTCATTCGCTTGTATGCGAAGATAGGGTTTGGAACAAAGAGTAATTTTATTTAAATAAATTATACATAAGTTATGCATTTCCAATAAGGCCAAATTTTCAATGTTTTTCATGGAAAATATTCTACCATTTACAGTATATTCCTTAAGTTAGTAGAATTAAAGGATCTGAATTGCAATTTTAAAGTTGCAGAAAAAGACGATCATGTGAGGGCTTAATTTCTTCTCTAATTATTTTCTTCTCTTAGAGGACTTCACAATTAATTTTTAATTCAGTGATATTCTTGGGGGGGGCATCACCCAAAAATTACAGAATGTCCTTTCTTTGTTATATAGCCATTAAGTAAATATTTGGATCTTTGAGCCTCTACCATAGGAAAAGTTGGGAATCACTACTGACACTTAAGAAATAAATGAGGCTGGTTATAGAAGGCTTTATGCAGATAGGATTAAAAAATGACTTTCTCATTTTCCAGGCTAGAGAAACTCTCTTCAAGTCCAGGTGGAGGTGGAGGTATCGCTCATGTTTACTTTATAGAAGTCAATTTGATACAGAATCCAAACTGACATTGAAGTCACACACGTGCTCACACACACACACACACACACACACACCTGTAAATGTGTGTCCTTTATTACTTACAAAAAGCTATTTATGAAAGGTTACTCCCATTACAAGACAAGTTGAACTCCTGTGTTGCCACAGACAATATTATAAAGTAAATTCCGTCATCTTGACAAACACTGTACTTTAACACTTTAATGAAAGTGTAGGCTTGGTACATCTATACATTGGATACAACGAGAGCTGCCAAAAGGGACTCTTGGTTCATGCAACAAAACAGTTGAATTTTAAATGTATTTTGCTAAGTTAGGGGCGCCTGGGTGGCGCAGTCGGTTAAGCGTCCGACTTCAGCCAGGTCACGATCTCGCGGTCCGTGAGTTCGAGCCCCGCGTCAGGCTCTGGGCTGATGGCTCAGAGCCTGGAGCCTGTTTCTGATTCTGTGTCTCCCTCTCTCTCTGCCCCTCCCCCGTTCATGCTCTGTCTCTCTCTGTCCCAAAAATAAATAAATAAATAAATAATAAATGTATTTTGCTAAGTGAAAGAAATCAAACACAAAGGGCTACATACCGTATGCCACCATTCATCTGACATTCTAGAACACCCGAACTCTAGGGCAGATAAACAGATTCAGATCTGTGCCCGCCAAGGGCTGGTTGTTAAGAGGAGGGGGTTGTCTACAACGTACTGACACAAGGGGACTTCAGGGTAACAAAACTGTTCTGTATGCTACTTGGATGGTAAGATACACAACCCTATGCATTTCCACATCACCAGGAATGAACTTAACCACATACAAACATTTATTTTTAAACAGCTTTGTTGACATATAATTGATATACAAAAGAAATGCATGTACTGAATGTGTACAGTGTGGTAAATCTGGATACATGCAAACATCCATGGCACCATTACCACAATCAAGGAAACAGACATATCAAACACCTATCCAACTTTAAAAACCCAACCTGCATATCAGGAGATCCCACAAGGGGAGGCAGATGATGACAAATGAATCTAACTACATGTGGTAAGCAGATTTCTAAAGGGGTCCCTGTGCTTCCTCCACCACCCCTGGGACTGTGAAGACGAGAAGATAGTGCACCCACGACTATGTGATGTTACATTTCAAACGGAACTTTTCAGATACAATTAAAATTACCAATCAATTGGCTTTCAGTTAATCAAAAGAAATTTTCCAGATGGATCTAATAGCATGAGCAGTTTAAAAGCTGAGAGTTTTCTCCAGCTGGTAACAGAAGTGGGATCGTAGGCAGGATTCACTGCCGACTTTGAAGCAACGGGGTCACTGCTGGCTTTGAAGTTTGAGGGGGCTACATGCAAGGACTGGAGAGTAACTTCTGGAAGCTGAGGACGACTGACAGCCAGCAAGGAAATGAAGACCTCGCTCTTACCGCCTCAAGCAACCTGCATCTGCCAACCACCTAAACGAGCCTGCGAGCAGGTCCTCCCACAGGGCTTCCACACAAAAGCCCAGCACAACTGACGTCTTGATGTCTGCCTTGTGTGACCTTAAGCAAAGAGCCTGGAAGAGCCACGCAGGCTTCTGGCCTATCCAACTGTGAGCTAATAAACAGATATTCTTTTCAGCTGCTAGGCTGTGGTAAATTAACACAGCACTGGAAAACCAATGCACTGCATTACAAATGTATGGCATATCCTCACTGGAGGTGGTGGGGAGAAAATGAGCTGACCTACATAACTTTGCAAAACAGTGTTCTGACTGGATATTGAAGATTAAAGACAAAAGATCTGCACATAAACACTGTACTCTAATGGGTAGTTTTGTTTCTCACAGGAGTAGAGGCTAGCAATTCTGAAGCTACTTTATATGCATACTAGGATTAAACAAGTAAATAATTTGTACATCGTGGGAGCCAGGTTTCTCATTATCCCAGAAAGAAGTTACAAAAAAGCAAGGAAAAGCAAGGGGAGAAGGCTAGAATGTGGATTAGGGTGTATATATAAATATAAACTCACGTTTATAGGCAGATACAGAAATAAAAAACTCACGTTTATAGGCAGATGTATACATCAGTTAGTATACAAACATTTCCTAGCTCTGGGGGCCTACGATCGGTGATGCCCCAGTAGCAGCATTGAACACACGTAGTACCCAAATCTTAATTTCTAAATACCATTCCAATAAAAGAAACCAGAAACCAGGGATCCTTGGAGAAATGGCTGATTTTGAACTGGGGCAGGAAATATCCACAGTGAGCCTGGAACATCTCACTGTCCTTAAACAATACAAGAACCAAAAAAATACAGAAAAGATGTTCACAAGGAACAGGAGTCAATGGAAAGAGCCCACAATGGCCAGAGCTAGAAGAACTTTGGCAGTAAAATAAATTATCGATGTTATTGGACTATAACCCAAAAAATGAAATAAATATCCATGGGTCTGTGCTGAGAGTAATAAATGACTGAATAAATAAGTTGCGGGGGGAGAGAACATTTTTCCTCACAGAAGAATTTCGGATCATAAATGAAGAAGGAATTCAAACTGTGTTCATAAGGTTAATGAGGCTGAAACCAGCAAAAAGTTTAAAGCTTATTTTTCAGAGAACTGTTTCCCCCTAATCAGCTACTGTGTCTTTCCAGACCCCACTATCAAACTCACCAGCTGTCTCTGGAGAAGAGACCTCAAGGCCAACCTACAGGAGTCCAGCTTTTGAAGGAGCAAAGGCCTGCATTCCCAACACAAGGAGACCAAGACCCCATCCAGTTTATACCAGCTTCGGAGCATGCCCATGGCCCCTTCTCCTTGTCCTAAGATAACCTGATGTCAGGGGCTGAATTCTGCCTCGTTCCGATATTAAGTCTCCACCCAGAGTGAACACGGGCTGTATGCCACACACGTTTGCTCAATGCACATGTTCCATCTTTCCTCATGGACTGTCCTAAGTTCTCCTGCCCTTTCCATCAATAGGCATGTCATCTCAACCCCTAGGATTCCACCCAACTTGTTCTCTCCCCCTTCGGGGAGGTGGATTGGGGGCATGTCTTCCTGTCTACCTTGTTTGGCCGCCTTTCGAATAAACTTTCGTTGCTGCAAACCTATGTCTCAGTTTTTGGCTCTGCTGCACAATGGGCAGATGGCCTGGGTTCAGTTACAGAATGAAGGAAATGGAAAGTCACCTTCAGGACACCACAACAGTAACTGCCGCCGGCAAAAATCCAGGGAAGAATGCTAAAATTAGTGGGCAGAACTTGTGGGATAGGCAAGACTGCAAGCACGGTCTCCAAGCACCTCCAACAAAAATTTGTTAATTACTGGAGTCGTTTTAACCTGAATCTACAACATTTTTGATACTCCTCCCCGAGGAGGTCTACCTCAATCATGTTCCCTGTGACTGTGGGCTGGACTTCGTGAACTGCTCCTAACACACCGATGATGGGAAGGGAAAAAAATCCTAACTTTAGAGGGGAGAACACTGACAGCACCACTTCAGCCAGGTGACCAAAGTAATTTTATTTGTTTCTCTTACACGGATCTCAAAAGACTCTAGCTTCAATTTTTACAGTGGCCTATCCTTTAATGAAAACAAAATAACAAACAACATCCTGGCTATTCTACTTTTGGACCTACTGACTGTGATGCTTAATGTGCCAACTTGCCTAGGCTGAGATGCCCAGAGAGCCGGTAAAACGCTGTTTTTCTCATTTGGGAGTGTGTTTCTGGAAGAGATTAGCATCTGATTCCCTAGACTGAGTGAAGAGATCCGCGCTCACCAACATGGGTGGCCATAGGAAATCCACGGACAGCAGCAATGGAACAAATAGGCGAGGGGAGGGCAAATTCTCTCCCTTCTTAAGCTGGGACGGCCATGTGCTCCCACCCTCGGACATCAGAGCTCTTGTTCTCAGGCCTTTGAACTTCAGGACTTACGGCAGCACCTCCCCTGGCTCTCAGGCCTTCAGACTCAGACTGAACCAGCTCTCCTGGTTCTCCAGTTTGCAGGGGGCAGACTGTGGGACTTCTCGAACTCCTGTAGTAAGTCTCCTACATATGTCTCTAGAGAATTGGTTCTGCTTCCCTTGGAGAACCCGAATACATTTATTTGCACATTCCACCTTCCATACACACGGTCTTCATTTTCATACGACCATATAAATTTAGATCCTCAAGAAACAGATCCACAGCCTGACTCTGGAATCAGAGACATCTTGCAATTATTGTGGAAGCATATGTGGATAGGCATGTTTTTACTGATGAGAATTTTCATTCCATCCAGATCCAGTCATCCGACCCCTCAAAATGTTTAAAAAACAAACAAACAAACAGTAGTCCTGAGGATAGCCATTTTTAGCTTTACTTATCTCTACAGAGCAACCTACTGCTTTCACAAAGAAAAGACTTGATACCTATGTGAAATAATTGATAAACAAATGAAAGGTATAAAATATTTTAATTACTTGGCCCTTTACTGAAGAAAAAAAAACATTATATCTGGATTTGAGAAATCTGAGCTTCAAGTTAAGCCAAAGTAAGAGCCACTGTCATTCACAGACGATGAATTTACAGTTCAATGAAGAATCTTCTTACACACTGTTTCATCCTCATAAATAGAGTGGCCATGTGTCCCGGTTTATCCCCGCTGTCCCAGCATATTCTTTCCTCCTGGCATGTTTGGCATTCGTCCTGGATTTTTCATATTTTAATAAGGTATTATTGTAGTACTTACACTCACATAAGCTAAGCTGGATTTGACAGAGCTGCACGGTGTCCTTTCAGCTTCTGCCAGAGCCTACGAATGAAATGTCTGAGTCATAGGTGCAGGGAAACAGAGAGCTTATGGAAACATGTGGTTAAATCTGCACGTTAACTGGCTATAACCTCTCTCTTTTCCAAGCACTTTACGGACACAAGGTAATTAACACCTCCCTCTCAAGGACAGCATGCAGGGCGCTTGCTGATAAAATTAAGTGCTCTATGACAGGAGCAGCTAGGGACAGTGACCCCGTCAGGTCTCGGGCAGTGATAGGCGTAAAGGAGGATACGAGGCTCCTGCCGGTCACCTAGCGCACCACAGTGCTGTGTGGCGGTTTGCTGTGCGGCTTGTGGGGAGCTCAACGCTGCTCGGCAGACGGGGGCAGCGGGAAGTGTGGGAAATTATGGCTAGACCATTACAAGTTAGGTCCGTGAAAATAAGTGTGCAAAGACACAACAGTCTGAAACGCTTGCTATAGAGGTTTTGTCACGTATTGTGTGTGTCAATCTTTTTCGTGTCATTTATGCATTTTAGTGTTTTGCTTTCTTTTGAAACCTTAAGACTTGAAAGAGCTCAAAAAGGCATATTAAATTTTTTAGAACTCATTAACCTTGAAGTCGAATGTATACAGCATTTACATCTCACCAGCCCCAGGAACACCAGAAGACATCAGCATCTATTTGCTAAAGAAGCATCAGCACCCATTTCAAAGTGGGTTGCTGTGCTAAGAAGACAAACCCAAAGTGTAGATCCTCGTCCACCTCCAGAAAGTGCTCAACTGATCTTCATTTAGATCTAGCGACTGTCCTCCTAAATTAATCTTGCTTATGTTTGATCCCAAATATTTTATGTACACATAAAAAGTAAAACGGTGGCCGTTAATATGTTAGCTCCATTTGCAAAATAACAACGAAAACAACTCCTCAAAAATGAAATGATAGCATTTTGTATCAAGACTATACATACTTTAAACACAAAATTATCTGTTAATATATTTCAATAAGCATTCTGTTTTTCCATCCAGTTACTGGAGTTAAATTTATGTTCTGAGAAGTTTAGCTGGTAAAAGGTAAAACATCTGTTGTTATTGCAGATGCTGTTATAAATTCAGTAAAGTCCTATTTTGAGGAAAGTATTATTTGATTTTGTAGCGATAACTCTAATAGAAATTTTGGTGGAACACAGCATCTTGGTAAAAGCCATGTTCTTAATAAATTAAGAAATCTATAGATTAGAAATGTATTTAAATGTGGCATTTATCACACATCCTATCAACCATTTCATCGCTGCACTTAAATTAGACAGGTAGAGCCTATCAAATGAGCAACCTAATGAACTGCAGCTTTGGAAGCTTGGGAGACGTTTAGGAACTTGCAATTATTGACGTAAAGTTTGCAAAGAGAATGATAATGATATTTACTCTTGTAAAATAATGAGAAATACGCAAACTTACAGATGAGAGCTAACCTGGCATACAAAATTTAGTTTTGTACTTCTATACCAATATTTTAGAGTATCCCAAAGTTCCCATTTATACTTGGAAAAATATATCTTGGAATCACACTGAGAAAACCTACAATTTGGTGAAACATCAAAATTTGATGAAACGTTCAAAATAATCATTAATGGAAATAATCTGTTGAACTTTTGCTTATATACATATTTAACAAAGAAAATACTCTATATGCGGGCAAAAAGCCAGTCCTTACGAAAATATTGGGGCTAGAACATTTATATGTCTCAGTGTGAAACAAACAGACCTGAGGGTCTTCTCCATTCAGACTTCGCCCTGACTTTACTTGACAACTATGTACTTTACCTGACAACTGTTTTTTCTCAGATTCAACAATATTATGATTTATGGAAAAGAGTCCCTTGAACATGCAAATACTTTCATATTTATTAACCATCAAATGCAATTCTGAAGAACAAAGCACTTTTATTTTTCAAAATTAAGATAATTTTTAGAAATAAGAAAACAGAAAATACCGGATACACATTATTAAAGACAGAGCTAAAAGGCAGACTAAAATACATAATTATGAACAAGAAACACTCTCTTATATCCCCTTAATAAATAGCAAGGTTTTTTGTTTAAGGTACATAAATATATTATTATTAGCTTTATAGAAATTGTCTTATTTAAAGAAATAGTTTTGGAATAACGCTATACTATCAATCCGCCAATATATAAGGACCCAAATATATATACTTAACTATTAAATTATTAAATTTAGATACAAATCAGACCCAAACAGTACAAAATTTAGATAGTTAAAACTATCAGCAACAGAAATTAAGAAAAAAATTAGATAAATTTAACTATTTTAAATTTTTATTTCACTCTCAAAAGTGCTATCCAAAATGTCTGGAGGATCAATTATAAGAAGAATAGTAACTCTACAGGATACAAATAATACAGACTACATTTGTGTGACTAATTTACTCTTACCAAATAAACAGAAGACCCAAACTTACTGACAGGTGAGAGCTAAAATGGCACACAAGATGGAATTTTTTCTTCTGTATCTGTTTCAGAGCATCCCAAGCCTCACAGCTCAAAGGCACAGAGCTAGATACAAGAAGGTCAGGGACTTGAGCCAAGGCTACAGGGAAACATCTAGTGAGAAGTTACGATCTAAAGAACAGCATACCATATGCGAGAAAGAGTGATAATATTCTCAGTATGCTTCATCAATTCAGAACACAGAAAGGAAAAAAAAAAACAATTAAATAACACAGAAGTCTTTAAGAGGTCCAAAATATCACATTTTAAATCAAAGAATCCAAAACAAGGACACACGAAATAACATACTGCTGATTAGAAAAGCCTTGAGAAAGGTAACTGTCTGGGAGAACTCTGAACCATTCCTTCTTGCAAAGGAAGAGGCAGAACTCCATTCCAGACATCTGGGCTGGGGGGCCGCAGTTTGGTGAGTAACTGAGCGTGAGGCAAAAAGCAAGCCCGGCACAGTATCTGTAGAAATGTGGACATTCCTGACGACCAGAAGACCAGAAGTTACGATCACCAAGCAGAATGCTAGATTTTAAAGGCTGTATTAGAAAAGCTAGATAAAATGCAAGTAGTAGAGCTTCTTGAACAGAAAAAAAAAGAAAAAAAGGACGTAATGAAGAATGAAGGTAGCCTATAGTTAAGAGCATCAACTTGACAGTCACTTATTCGTTCACACATTCCACAAACATTCACTGAATGTGAACAATATACCAGAAACAGCTCTATACAGTGAGGAGAGAACAATAAACGAAACAGGCTCTGACTGAGGTGTTGATGGCTGTGATGGTCTTCGTGTTGGGTCCCCCTGGCTAGGTTGTAGTCTCCAGTTATTCAATCAAATACAAATCTAGGTGAAGGTATTTTTGTAGATGTCATTAAAGCCCGTAATCTGTTGCTTTTATGTAAAGGAGATAGGAGGAGAGGGAAGATGGCGGCATAGGAGGACTCTGGGCTCACCGCGCGTCCTGCTGATCACTTAGATTCCACCTACACCTGCCTAAATAACCCAGAAAACCGCCAGAGGATTAGCAGAACGGAGTCTCCGGAGCCAAGTGCAGACGAGAGGCCCACGGAAGAGGGTAGGAAGGGCGGCGAGGCGGTGCGCGCTCCAAGGACTGGCGGGAGGGAGCCGGGGCGGAGGGGCGGCTCGCCGGCCAAGCAGAGCCCCCGAGTCTGGCTGGCAAAAGCGGAGGGGCCGGACGGACTGTGTTCCGACAGCAAGCGCGACTTAGCGTCTGGGAGGTCAGAAGTTAACAGCTCTGCTCGGAAAGCGGGAAGGCTGGAGGACAAAGGGAGGGAGAGCTGCTGAGCCCCTGGACGACAGAGCTCAGTTTGGTGGGGAACAAAGGCGCTCACCGGCGCCATCTCCCTCGCCCATCCCCCAGCCAAAATCCCAAAGGGAACCAGTTCCTGCCAGGGAACTTGCTCGCTCCGCGCAAACACCCAACGCTGTGCTTCTGCGGAGCCACCCCTCCGGCAGCGGGTCTGAATCCCTCCCGCTGCCACGGGGCCCCTCCTGAAGTGGATCACCTAAGGAGAAGTGAGCTAAGCCTGCCCCTCCTGCCCCCGTGCACCTTGCCTACCCACCCCAGCTAATACGACGGACCCCAGCACCACAAGCCTGGCAGTGTGCAAGCAGCCCAGACGGGCCACGCCACCCCACAGTGAATCCCGCCCCTAGGAGAGGGGAAGAGAAGGCACACACCAGTCTGACTGTGGCCCCAGCGGTGGGCTGGGGGCAGACATCAGGTCGGACTGCGGCCCCGCCCACCAACTCCAGTTATACACCACAGCACGGGGGAAGTGCCCTGCAGGTCCTCACCACTCCAGGAACTATCCAAAATGACCAAACGGAAGAATTCCCCTCAGAAGAATCTCCAGGAAATAACAACAGCTAATGAACTGATCAAAAAGGATTTAAATAATATAACAGAAAGTGAATTTAGAATAATAGTCATAAAATTCATCGCTGGGCTTGAAAACAGTATACAGGACAGCAGAGAATCCCTTGCTACAGAGATCAAGGGACTAAGGAACAGTCACGAGGAGCTGAAAAGCGCTTTAAACGAAATGCAAAACAAAATGGAAACGACGACAGCTCGGCTTGAAGAGGCAGAGGAGACAATAGGTGAACTAGAAGATAAAGTTATGGAAAAAGAGGAAGCTGAGAGAAAGAGAGATAAAAAAATCCAGGAGTATTAGGGGAAAAGTAGAGAACTAAGTGATACACTAAAAAGAAATAATATACGCATAATTGGTATCCCAGAGGAGGAAGAGAGAGGGAAAGGTGCTGAAGGGGTCCTTGAAGAAATTATAGCTAAGAACACCCTGAACTGGGGAAGGAAAAAGGCATTGAAATCCAAGAGGCACAGAGAACTCCCTTCAGACGTAACTTGAATCGATCTTCTGCACGACATATCATAGTGAAACTAGCAAAATACAAGGATAAAGAGAAAATTCTGAAAGCAGCAAGGGATAAACGTGACCTCACATATAAAGGGAGACCTATAAGACTCCTGACTGATCTCTCTTTTGAAACTTTGCAGGCCAGAAAGGCTTGGCATGATATCTTCAGTGTGCTAAACAGAAAAAATATGCAGCCGAGAATCCTTTATCCAGCAAGTCTGTCATTTAGAATAGAAGGAGAGATAAAGGTCTTCCCAAACAAACAAAAACTGAAGGAATTTGTCACCACTGAACCAGCCCTACAAGAGATCCTAAGGGGGATCCTGTGAGACAAAGTACCAGAGACATCACCACAAGCATAAAACATACAGACATCACGGTGACTCTAAACCCGTATCTTTTTATAATAACACTGAATGTAAATGGATTAAATGCGCCAACCAAAAGACATAGGGTATCAGAATGGATAAAAAAAACCAAGACCCATCTATTTGCTGTCTACAAGAGACTCATTTTAGATCTGAGGACACCTTTAGATTGAGAGTGAGGGGATGGAGAACTATTTATCATGCTCCTGGAAGCCAAAAGAAAGCTGGAGTAGCCATACTTATATCAGACAAACTAGACTTTAAATTAAAGGCTGTAACAAGAGACGAAGAAGGGCATTATATAATAATTACAGGGTCTATCCATCAGGAAGAGCTAACAATTATAAATGTCTATGCGCCGAATACCGGAGCCCCCAAATATATAAAACAATTACTCATAAACATAAGCAACCTTATTGATAAGAATGTGGTCATTGCAGGGGACTTTAACACCCCACTTACAGAAATGGATAGATCATCTAGACACACGGTCAATAAAGAAACAAGGGCCCTGAATGATACATTGGATCAGATGGACTTGACAGATATATTTAGAACTCTGCATCCCAAAGCAACAGAATATACTTTCTTCTCGAGTGCACATGGAACATTCTCCAAGATAGATCATATACTGGGTCACAAAACAGCCCTTCATAAGTTTACAAGAATTGAAATTATACCATGCATACTTTCAGAACACAATGCTATGAAGCTTGAAATCCACCGCAGGAAAAAGTCTGGAAAACCTCCAAAAGCATGGAGGTTAAAGAACACCCTACTAATGAATGAGTGGGTCAACCAGGCAATTAGAGAAGAAATTAAAAAATATATGGAAACAAACGAAAATGAAAATACAACAATCCAAACGCTTTGGGACGCAGTGAAGGCAGTCCTGAGAGGAAAATACATTGCAATCCAGGCCTATCTCAAGAAACAAGAAAAATCCCAAATACAAAATCTAACAGCACACCTAAAGGAAATAGAAGCAGAACAGCAAAGGCAGCCTAAACCCAGCAGAAGAAGAGAAATAATAAAGTTCAGAGCAGAAATAAACAATATAGAATCTAAAAAAACTGTAGAGCAGATCAACGAAACCAAGAGTTGGTTTTTTGAAAAAATAAACAAAATTGACAAACCTCAAAAAGAAAGGGAGATGACCCAAATAGATAAAATCATGAATGAAAATGGAATTATTACAACCAATCCCTCAGAGATACAAGCAATTATCAGGGAATACTATGAAAAATTATATGCCAACAAATTGGACAACCTGGAAGAAATGGACAAATTCCTAAACACCCACACTCTTCCAAAACTCAATCAGGAGGAAATAGAAAGCTTGAACAGACCCATAACCAGCGAAGAAATTGAATCGGTTATCAAAAATCTCCCAACAAATAAGAGTCCAGGACCAGATGGCTTCCCAGGGGAGTTCTACCAGACGTTTGAAGCAGAGATAATACCTATCCTTCTCACGCTATTCCAAGAAATAGAAAGGGAAGGAAAACTTCCAGACTCATTCTATGAAGCCAGTATTACTTTGATTCCTAAACCAGACAGAGACCCAGTAAAAAAAGAGAACTACAGGCCAATATCCCTGATGAATATGGATGCAAAAATTCTCAATAAGATACTAGCAAATCGAATTCAATGGCATATAAAAAGAATTATTCACCATGATCAAGTGGGATTCATTCCTGGGATGCAGGGCTGGTTCAACATTCGCAAATCAATCAACGTGATACATCACATTAATAAAAAAAAAAGAGAAGAACCATATGATCCTGTCAATCGATGCAGAAAAGGCCTTTGACAAAATCCAGCACCCTTTCTTAATAAAAACCCTTGAGAAAGTCGGGATAGAAGGAACATACTTACACATCATAAAAGCCATTTATGAAAAGCCCACAGCTAACATCATCCTCAACAGGGAAAAACTGAGAGCTTTTTCCTTGAGATCAGGAACACGACAGGGATGCCCACTCTCACCGCTGTTGTTTAACATAGTGCTGGAAGTTCTAGCATCAGCAATCAGACAACAAAAGGAAATCAAAGGCATCAAAATTGGCAGAGATGAAGTCAAGCTTTCGCTTTTTGCAGATGACTTGATATTATACATGGAAAATCCGACAGACTCCACCAAAAGTCTGCTAGAACTGATACATGAATTCAGCAAAGTTGCAGGATACAAAATCAATGTACAAAAATCTGTTGCATTCTTATACACTAACAATGAAGCAACAGAAAGACAAATAAAGAAACTGATCCCATTCACAATTGCACCAAGAAGCATAAAATACCTAGGAATAAATCTAACCAAAGATGTAAAAGATCTGTATGCTAAAAACTATAGAAAGCTTATGAAGGTAATTGAAGAAGATATAAAGAAATGGAAAGACATTCCCTGCTCATGGATTGGAAGAATAAATATTGTCAAAATGTCAATACTACCCAAAGCTATCTACACATTCAATGCAATCCCAATCAAAATTGCACCAGCATTCTTCTCGAAACTAGAACAAGCAATCCTAAAATTCATATGGAACCACAAAAGGCCCCAAATAGCCAAAGTAATTTTGAAGAAGAAGACCAAAGCAGGAGGCATCACAATCCCAGACTTTAGCCTCTACTACCAAAGCTGTCATCATCAAGACAGCATGGTTTTGGCACAAAAACAGACACATAGACCAATGGAATAGAATAGAAACCCCAGAACTAGACCCACAAACGTATGGCCAACTCATCTTTGACAAAGCAGGAAAGAACATCCAATGGAAAAAAGACAGTCTCTTTAACAAATGGTGCTGGGAGAACTGGACAGCAACATGCAGAAGGTTGAAAGTAGACCACTTTCTCACACCATTCACAAAAATAAACTCAAAATGGATAAAGGACCTGAATGTGAGGAAACCATCAAAACCTTAGAGGAGAAAGCAGGAAAAGACCTCTCTGACCTCAGCCGTAGCAATCTCTTACTCGACACATCCCCAAAGGCAAGGGAATTAAAAGCAAAAGTGAATTACTGGGACCTTATGAAGATAAAAAGCTTCTGCACAGCAAAGGAAACAACCAACAAAACTAAAGGGCAACCCACGGAATGGGAAAAGATATTTGCAAATGACATATTGGACAAAGGGCTAGTATCCAAAATCTATGAAGAGCTCACCAAACTCCACACCCGAAAAACAAATAACCCAGTGAAGAAATGGGGAAATGGGCAGAAAACATGAATAGACACTTCTCTAAAGAGGACATCCAGATGGCCAACAGGCACATGAAAAGATGTTCAATGTCGCTCCTTATCAGGGAAATACAAATCAAAACCACACTCAGATATCACCTCACGCCAGTCAGAGTGGCCAAAATGAGCAAATCAGGAGACTATAGATGCTGGAGAGGATGTGGAGAAATGGGAACCCTCTTGCACTGTTGGTGGGAATGCAAATTGGTGCAGCCGCTCTGGAAAGCAGTGTGGAGGTTCCTCAGAAAATTAAAAATAGACCTACCCTATGACCCAGCAATAGCACTGCTAGGAATTTATCCAAGGGATACAGGAGTACTGATGCATAGGGGCACTTGTACCCCAATGTTTATAGCAGCACTCTCAACAATAGCCAAATTATGGAAAGAGCCTAAATGTCCATCAACTGATGAATGGATAAAGAAATTGTGGTTTATATACACAATGGAATACTACGTGGCAATGAGAAAGAATGAAATATGGCCTTTTGTAGCAACGTGGATGGAACTGCAGAGTGTGATGCTAAGTGAAATAAGCCATACAGAGAAAGACAGATACCATACGGTTTCACTCTTATGTGGATCCTGAGAAACTTAACTGAAACCCATGGGGGAGGGGAAGGAAAAAAAAAAAAAAGAGGTTAGAGTGGGAGAGAGCCAAAGCATAAGAGACTGTTAAAAACTGAGAACAAACTGAGGGTTGATGGGGGGGTGGGAGGGAGGGGAGGGTGGGTGATGGGTATTGAGGAGGGCACCTTTTGGGATAAGCACTGGGTGTTGTATGGAAACCAATTTGACAATAAATTTCATATATTAAAAAATAAATAAATAAATAAATAAATAAATAAATAGTAATATATAAAAAAATAAGTAAAGGAGATAATTCTAGATAATCTGAGTGGGCCACATTTAATCAGGTGAAGGGCCTTAAGAGTAAAACATGAGGCTTTCCTGAAGAAGAAAAAAGCAGTCCCAAATGATAGAATATTTCAATAAGATTTGGTCCATTCATACAAAGGAAACTTATCAAGATGTTAGAAAATGTTTGACAGGAAAATTAAACAATTATATAAAATATTGTATATATAGATATATTATATAAAGGCTGTATATATATATATGTATATATATATATAAATATATAAAAGAAATATATATATGATATAAAGACTATATATATATATTATATAAAGTCTGAAATATTTACTATTAAGTCCAATTCAGATACTTGGGACAATAATTCAGTGCTCCAACTTCTGTGTAAATAGAGCTGGATTTAAATCCTGTGTCAGGGGCGCCCGGGGGGCTCAGTCGGTTAAGCAGCCGACTTCGGCTCAGGTCATGATCTCGCGGTCCGTGAGTTCGAGCCCCGCGTCAGGCTCTGTGCTGACAGCTCAGAGCCTGGAGCCTGTTTCAGACTCTGTGTCTCCCTCTCTCTGACCCTCCCCCGTTCATGCTCTGTCTCTCTCTGTCTCAAAAATAAATGAACGTTAAAAAAAAAATTTTTTTTTAATAAAAATAAAAAATAAATCCTGGGTCAATCACATGTCACCAGTACAACTTTGGTCCATTTATTTAAACTTCCTAATCCTCTAATCCCACCTCTCCAGGTTAGTATTGTGAGTAAAAAGGTGAAAAGTGCTAAGCAGTCAGCAACAATATGGAATAAATCTAGTTATCTTTTGTAAATGTACATTTGATGTGTATGTTCATACATATATATGAAAAATACACCCTATATATAATATAGCAATATATACATATATAATACATATATACACACAGAGAGCAAGGTGTATATGTATTATTTAACTAAAACACATAGAAGTATTTTCACTTTACACTGAATACCAAATGTCAATCTCTGGTTGGGTTTGTGAGTTCCTTTCATTCGGTCCAGAAGTATTTATCAAAGTGCCTTTACAGTCCAGGCACAAAATGCCAAGTGCAGGGGAGACAGCAGTAAATGTAACTTGTTTCATTTTCTTTTCTTGTTTCATTTATTTTCCAAGTTTTTGCCTGTGAGTTTGAGTTACTTTTCAAATATACATAGAATTATTTTTAAGACTAAAACAACTTCCTAGTTATTACAGAAGAGTATGGTAGTGCACGGAAAAGAAACACCAAAATGTAACTACAAAGACACCCAGCTCTACCCAGGATGAGACAAAGCCACCCTGAGCCTGCTCTCAAAACAACTGGCACGATTTTCTCTGCTCTCATCAGTTACGCCTCAAACTTCTCTCTCTTCGACATCTCTTAGGTGAGTCCTGCTATTATTTCAGCGAGGTCTCAGGATTGCACCTCCTTTTATAATAAATAGCCTCCGGAGTTTTGTGGACAGATTTCCTCTGGCCACAAGGCTTCCTGGAAATGTTTTCCAGCAGGATTTGCCTTTACACAAGCTTATCTCATCTGTGCTAAAGAGGGAATGTGTGTATTTGGCTCAATTACCCATTCTACTACCTTCTGTTTCCTGGCTGAAAGAGAATTACAAGATAGATGATCTGTCTGGCTCTCTGATCACAGGCACCCTCTGTGTCCTCAATTTCTGTCTCTGTAAAAGGAGCACAATAATGGCCACCCTGCTCATCCCCCCTCCCCCAATAAAATACATTAGCAGTTAATAAGTGGGCTTAGAAACGCAAACATACCATCCTGATATAAAACAGTGTTATAAATTGTGTTAAGTGACTATGAGCACAGCTCCTGAAAGGCCTTTTCCTTTGGGGCCATTGTTTCTGTATGTTACAAAAAGAAGGATAATACCTGGACCAGTTTCACACAGCTATTACAAATGTTATATATTTGTATAAGTAGCATCTAAAAAGTTATATATTTGTATATACGGCACCTAAAATGTTATTTTAAGCTACAAGGTAATTACCCTCCAAAAAAAAATGTCAGGTTAGCACTTATCAATAGTAATTTGAAATACGCGGGATGTCAGGGTGAACCATGTACTTCCATCCTTACAGATAAAATATACTACCTGAGCTCAAAAGCATTTATTCAAATGCCTCTCCTGAGAGGTTAACAGGGCTGCTGCTGCCAGAACATTCGGTGCACTAGATGCAGACCCAAGGAGTTTGTGGCTCTGCTGGAAGATTAAGGACTCTCGGCTCCCCATGTTACTGCCAGCTCCCAGCGTCCTCATCAATCTCTCCAGCTGGCTGTGGGGGTACTGCTTTCTCACTGCAGTTTTATAAACAGGAGTAGTGAGCTATTGTTGCCACATACACTCATGCCTGACTACAAAAAAAAATAAATACTTTAACTCAAACTTCTGAGAATAGAAAATTGGCTAAATGCCAAGAAATAAAGAAATTAGGTCACTGGGAACCCAGAGAAATGAGTTCTCTCTCTCTCTCTCTCTCTCTCTCTCTCTCTCTCTCACACACACACACACACACACACACACACACACAAGCACCATTTCCCCAAGCTCCAGATGCTGACTCTCCATAGTGACATCATGTGGACACAGAAGGGATGTGGCAGAGACGAACACAAAGATAATTCATCAATATGCATTATTTATGCTTTAAGGTTAGTTGTTGATTCCATTTATGCTTTATTTCTCTTGTTTTCCTTTTGTGTATACAGTTCATGCCAGAATTAATCATTCCTTTCCCCCACGGTCTCGCAGCAGGGTGTTTGTTCCTCACTCGGTCTTGTGCTGTCACCAGTTTCTATCAGCTATTCTCCATCTGTTCCCCTCCCCAGCTGCACCCCACACCTCCCGCACAATATCCCACAAAAGACACACCCCAAGGGAAGACCCCCATAATGCACTGTACCTACTTCAAAAGCACGGTGTTATCTGGATAACCTAGAATCCACCCTGAGTTTTTTTTTCCAAAAATAAGTCTTAAGAAACAACAAGTATTGGTGAGGATGTAGAGAAAAAGGAACCCTGGTGCACTGCTGGTGGAACGCAAATTGGTAGAGCCACTGTGGAACCCTATGTATGGAGGTTCCTCAAAAAATTAAAAATAGAACGACCCTCTGACCCAGGAATTGCACTACTGGGTATTCACCCCCCCCCCCAAAAAATGCAAAAACACTATGTTTACTGCAACATTGTTTACAATAACCAAGATATAGAAGCAGCCAAGCAGCCGAGCGACCACCGATAGATGAACGGATAAAGAGGATGTGGTATGTATATACAATGGAATATTCAGCCATCAAGGAGAATAAAATCTTGGCCAACATGGCGGAGAAGCAGGGGGAATCCAGGCATCCGGCGTCTCTCAAACAAAGAAGTGTGGAAGCCAAGTGACTTCGAACACCAGAGCCTGGCAGGAAAAGAGACTGCATCTACTAGGAAGAAAATGGGAAAGCTGAAAAAGACATAGGTGGGTAATGACAAACTAGGGGAGATAAAAAAAAAAGACTGCGTGGGCAGAGGGGAGGGACCCCCTTCTGCGGAGAGACAAAGGGAAGAGAAAGAGCAGCTAGGAAAGGGCAGGACCGTAGCTGGACAGGAGAAACACCTCGGACTGAGACTGAGAGGGATCCGATCTCTAACTGCGGGGCTTTCTTCGGACAGCGGCCGGCTCCGTGTTCCTGCACCTGGGAGAAGAGGAGCCAGCCCTGGGTGCGGAGGTAGGTCAGGGGCTCAGTCCGCAGCCGGAGAAAGTGGATCCCTCCCTGGAGGGCTGTGCGATAGCACAGAACCTGCCTGCGTCCGCCACCGGGGCACGGTGGCTGGGCCCAGGGCGCAGTCCCCAGGAGGCAAGGCGGCCGTTTCCCTGGAGTGCTGTGGGAAAAGACAAAGCCTGCCTGCATCCGCCACCCTGGGGGGCTCTCGGCAAGGGCAGCGGCTCTCAGTCCACAAAGGAGAAGTCGGTCGTCCCTGAAGTGCGGCGGCACAGACAAAGCCAAAGCCAGCCGGGACCACCTATCACCGCACTGAGAGGCGCTTCCCCAGCACCAGGGCGCAAGAAGCGGGACTTTGATCCTAGCCAAGTGCAGGGTAAGGGGAGTTGGTGGAGCAAGAAAGACCGCCTGCGGCACAGTGAGGACGACTCAAACCGAGTCCACCGGGTCCGGCTCTATGGAGAAGAGACTGGGAGATCACCGTCGCCCCCACCCCCACCACCAAGGCGGGGCCTCAGGGATCACTCCCCAGGCCCTTAGTGGAGGTGGGTTCAGAACACGCCAAACCACGCCCCCTCGCACTGGGTAACCGCGTATCCACCTGATTCACACAGACCCTGCGGGCAGCTGCTCCCGACAAGCTCTGCAGCATTACCTGGATTAACTCTAGGTCAATTCTGGATATATAGATATATTCTCCCCGCCCCCCATTTCCCCTCCTTATCTCTCTTCCCTCCCGTAGGCTGGTTACTCGGTTACTGGTCTGTCTAAACAGAAGTACTTAATCCATCGTCTTGATACATGTTCTACACCTCCTCCTTTACACTCCGTTCTCTCTCTCTGGAATAATCAAGCCATATAGTTTCTCTGGGTAATTTTATCTTCGTTTCGTTTTCCCCGCCTCGTTCCTTATTTTCCTTTCTCTCTCTCTGGATTAAGCCTTTTAGTCTCTCTGCCTAATCAATGTTTACTTTTTCTCCCTGCCCCTGCCCCCCACTCCTGTCATTTCTCTCTTTGTATGTGCTCTTCCATAAGCACCGTCTCCACCCTCTTCTTTATTTGTACTCGGTGTTTTTGCATTTTTTGTTTTCAGTTTTTTGTTTTTCTTTGTTTGTTACTTGTTTTTGTGTTTGCATGTTTTCATCTCCTGTTGGCCTGTTTTCCTCTTCAGAGCTACTCCAAGGAACAAATCAAAGCAAAGGGTAGGGTAATAAAATTAGCAAAGTCACAACAACAGACAGCAAGTAACAATCCCCAAAAAAAACACTTCCAGAAGGGCCAGGCCCTGCACAGTGTATGACCCTGCTTTAATATAGCAGAGCTCGCAGGTGCAAAGCACACAAGCTTTTAAAACGCATAAGGGACAGAAAACTAGCCAAAATGACGAAACGGAAGAATTCTCCTCAAAAGACATTCCAGGCAGTAGTGACAGCTAATGAACTGATCAAAATCCATTTAAGCAATATAACAGAACAAGAATTTAAAATAATAGTCATAAAATTAATCACTGGGCTTGATAAAAGCATAGAGGAAGCAGAGAACCTATTTCTACAGAGATCAAGGGACTAAAAACTAGTCATGATGAATTAAAAAATGCTATAAATGAGGTGCAAAATAAAATGGAGGCGGCCACAGTGTGGACTGAAGACGCAGAGGAGAGAATAGGTGAACTAGAAGATAAAATTATGGAAAAACAGGAAGCTGAGAAAAAGAGAGATAAAAAAAATCCTGGAGTATGAGGGGAGAAATAGAGAACTAAGTGATGCAATCAAACGGAACAATATCCATATAATAGGTTTTCCAGAAGAGGAAGAGAGAGAGAAAGGGACTGAAGGTGTACTTGAACAAATCATAGCTGAGAACTTCCTTGATCTGGGGAAGGAAACAGGCATTGAAATCCAAGAGGCACAGAGAACTCCCTTCAGACATAACTTGAATCGATCTTCTGCACGACGTATCATAGTGAAACTGGCAAAATACAAGGATAAAGAGAAAATTCTGAAAGCAGCTAGGGATAAACACGCTCTAACTTATAAAGGGAGACCCATATGGCAGGCCAGAAAGGAATGGCAGGAAATATTCAATGTGATGCACAGAAAAAACATGCAGCCGAGAATCCTTTATCCAGCAAATCTGTCATTCAGAATAGAAAGAGAGATAAAGATCTTCCCAAAAAAACAAAAACTGAAGGAAATCATCACCACTAAACCAGCCCTACAAGAGATCCTAAGGGGGATTCTGTGAGTGAAATGTTGCAAGGACCACAAAGTGCCAGAGACATCACTACAAGCATGAAACCTACAGACATCACAATGACTCTAAACCCGTATCTTTCAATAGTAACACTGAATGTAAATGGACTACATGCTCTCACCAAAAGACACAGGGTATCAGAATGGATAAAAAAAACAAGACCCATCTATTTGCTGTCTACAAGAGACTCCTTTTAGACCTGAGGAGACCTTCATATTGAAAGTGAGGGGATGGAGAACTATCTATCATGCTATTGGAAGTCAAAATAAAGCTGGAGTAGCCATACTTATATCAGACAAACTAGACTTTAAATTAAAGGCTGTAACAAGAGACGAAGAAGGACATTATGTAATAATCACAGGGTCTATCCATCAGGAAGAGCTAACAATTATAAATGTCTATGTGCCGAACACGGGAGCCCCCAAATACATAAAACAATTAATCACAAACATAAACAACCTTATTGACAAGAATGTGGTAATTGAAGGGGACTTTAATACTCCACTTACAACAATGGATAGATCATCTAGACACAGGATCAATAAAAAAACAAGGGCTCTGAATGATACATTGGATCAGATGGACTTGACAGATATATTTAGAACTCTGCATCCCAAAGCAACAGAATATACTTTCTTCTCGAGTGCACATGGAACATTCTCCAAGATAGATCACATACTGGGTCACAAAACAGCCCTTCTTAAGTATAAAAGAACTGAGATCATACCATGCACTTTCAGACCACAATGCTATGAAGCTTGAAATCAACCACAGGAAAAAGTCTGGAAAACCTCCAAAAACATGGAGGTTAAAGAACACCCTACTTAAGAATGAATGGGTCAACCAGGCAATTAGAGAAGAAATTTAAAAATATATGGAAACAAATGAAAATGAAAATACAACAATCCAAACGCTTTGGGATACAGCGAAAGCAGTCCTGAGAGGAAAATACATTGCAATCCAGGCCTATCTCAAGAAACAAGAAAAATCCCAAATACAAAATCTAACAGCACACCTAAAGGAAACAGAAGCACAACAGCAAAGACACTCCAAACCCAGCAGCAGAAGAAAAATAATAAAGATCAGAGCAGAAATAAACAATATAGAATCTAAAAAAACCGTAGAGCATATCAATGAAACCAAGAGTTGGTTTTTTGAAAAAATAACAAAATAAGGGGTGCCTGGGTGGCTCAGTCGGTTAAGTGTCAGACTTCGGCTCAGGTCATGAACTCACGGTTTGTGGGTTCAAGCCCCGTGTCAGGCTCTGTGCTGACAGCTTGGAGCCTGCTTCGGGTTATGCATCTCCCTCCCTCTCTCTCTGCCACTCCCCTGCTCATGCTCTGTCTCTCTCTCTCTCTCTCAAAAATACATAAATTTTTTTTTAATTTTAAATAATAAATAAATAAATAACAAAATTGATAAACCTCTAGCCAGGCTTCTCAAAAATAAAAGGAAGATGACCCAAATAAATAAAATCATGAATGAAAATGGAATTATTGCAACCAATCCCTCAGAAATACAAGTAATTATCAGGGAATACTATGAAAAATGATATGTCAACAAATTAGACAACCTGGAAGAAATGGACAAATTCCTAAGCACCCACACACTTCCAAAACTCAAACAGGAAGAAATCAAAAACTTGAACAGACCCATAACCAGTGAAGAAACTGAATCAGTTATCAAAAATCTCCCAACAAAGAAGAGAACAGGACCAGATGGCTTCCCTGGGGAATTCTACCAGACATTTAAAGCGGAGATAATACCTATCCTTCTCAAGCTGTTCCAAAAAATAGAAAGGGAAGGAAAACTTCCAGACTCATTCCAAGAAGCCAGCATTACGTTGACTCCTAAACCAGACAGAGACCCAGCAAAAAAAAGAGAACTACAGGCCAATATCCCTGATGAATATGGATGCAAAAATTCTCAACAAGATACTAGCAAATCAAACTCAACATTATATAAAAAGAAGTATTCACCATGATCAGTTGGGATTCATTCCTGGGCTGCAGGGCTGGTTCAATATTCACAAATCAATCAATGTGATACATCACATTATTAAAAGAAAAGATAAGAACCATCCTGTCAATCGATGCAGAAAAAGCATTTGACAAAATTCAGCATCCTCTCTTAATAAAAACCCTCGAGAAAGTCGGGATAGAACAAACGTACCTAAACATCATAAAAGCCATTTATGAAAAGCCCACAGCTAATATCATCCTCAATGGGGAAAAACTGAGAGCTTTCCCCCAGAGATCAGGAACACAACAGGGATGTCCACTCTCACTGATGTTGTTTAACATAGTGTTGGAAGTTCTAGCATCAGCAGACAAAAAAAGGAAATCAAAGGCATCAAAATCGACAAAGATGAAGTCAAGCTTTCGCTTTTTGCAGATGACATGATATTATACGTGGAAAACCCGATAGACTCCACCAAAAGTCTGCTAGAACTGATACATGAATTCAGCAAAGTCGCAGGATACAAAATTAGTGTACAGAAATCAGTTGCATTCTTATATACTAACAATGAAGCAACAGAAAGACAAATAAAGAAACTGATCCCATTCACAATTGCACCAAGAATCATAAAATACCTAGGAATAAACCTAATCAAAGATGTAAAAGATCTATATGCTGAAAACTATAGAAAGCTTATGTAGGAAATTGAAGAAGATACAAAGAAATGGAAAAACATTCCATGCTCATGGAATGAAAGAATAAATATTGTTAAAATGTCGATACTACTCAAAACAATCTACACATTCAATGCAATCCAAATCAAAATTGTACCAGCATTCTTCTCAAAGCCAGAACAAGCAATCCTAAAATTTGTATGGAACCACAAAAGGCCCCGAATAACCAAAGTACTTTTGAAGAAGAAGACCAAAGCGGGAGGCATCACAATCCCAGACTTTAGCCTCTACTACAAAGCTGTAATCATCAAGACAGCATGGTATTGGCACAAAAACAGACACATAGACCAATGGAATAGAATAGAGACTGCAGAATTGGACCCACAAAAGTATGGCCAACTAATCTTTGATAAAGACTGGAAAAAAGACAGTCTCTTTAACAAATGGTGCTGGGAGAACTGGACAGCAACAGGCAGGAGAATGAAACTAGACCACTTTCTTATACCATTCACAAAAATAAACTCCAAATGGATGAATGTGAGACAGGAAACCATCAAAACTCTAGAGGAGAAAGCAGGAAAAAAACCTCTCTGACCTCAGCCGCAGCAATTTCCTACTTGACACATCTCCAAAGGCAAGGGAATTAAAAGTAAAAATGAACTACTTGGACCTCATCAAGATAAAAAGCTTCTGCACTACAAAGGAAACAATCAACAAAACTAAAAGGCAACCAACGGAATGGGAAAAGATATTTGCAAATGACCTATCAGATAAAGGGCTAGATCCAAAATCTATAAAGAACTCACCAAACTCCACACCCGAAAAACAAATAATCCAGTGAAGAAATGGGCAGAAGACATGAATAGACACTTCTCTAAAGAAGACATCCGGATGGCCAACAGGCACATGAAAAGATGCTCAACGTCACTCCTCATCAGGGAAATACAAATCAAAACCACACTCAGATACCACCTCACACCGGTCAGAGTGGCTAAAATGAACAAATCAGGAGACTAGAGATGCTGGAGAGGACATGAAGAAACGGGAACCCTCTTGCACTGTTGGTGGGAATGCAAACTGGTACAGCCACTCTGGAAAACAGTGTGGAGGTTCCTCAGAAAATTAAAAATAGATCTACCCTATGACCCAGCAATAGCACTGCTAGGAATTTACCCAAGGGATACAGGAGTGCTGATGCAGAGGGGCACTTGTACCCCAATGTTCAAAGCAGCACTTTCAACAATAGCCAAATTATGGAAAGAGCCTAAATGTCCATCAACTGACGAATTGATAAAGAAGATATGGTTTATATATACAATGGACTTGGCAATGAGAAAGAATGAAATCTGGCCTTTTGTAGCAACGTGGATGGAACCGGAGAGTGTTATGCTAAGTGAAATAAGTCAGGCAGAGAAAGACAGATACCATACGTTTTCATTCATATGTGGATCCTGAGAAACTTAACAGAAGACCAGGGGGGAGGTGAAGGGAGAAAAACAAAAGTTACAGAGAGGAAGGGAGGCAAACCATAAGAGACTCTTAAAAACTGAGAATAAACTGAGGGTTGAGGGGGGATGGGAGGGAGGGGAAAGTGGATGATGGCACCTGTTGGGATGAGCACTGGGTGGTGTATGGAAACCAATTTGACAATAAATTTCATATTAAAAAAACTTTTTAAATAAAAAATAAATAAACCATTCCCTTACAAAGAGAAAAAAAAAAGCATAAAATTTTGCCATTTGCAGTAATGCTGATGAAGCTAGAGACTATAATGCTAAACAAAATAAGTCAGAGAAAAGACAAATATATTATTTCACTCACATGTGGAATTTAAGAAAGAAAACAAATGAGCAAAGGAAAAAAGAGAGAAGACGAAGGCAAACCAGAAACAGACCCTTAATTACAGAGAACAAACTGATGGTGACCAGGGGGAAGGGAGGGGTGGAGGAAATGGGGGACAGGGATAAAAGAGTGCACTTACGATGAAAAAATAAAATAAAATCATTTTTAAAAGTTAAGAATTCAAAAAGAATTTCAAAGCTAAAAAAAAATAATAAAAATAGCCTAAAGTCATAAAAATAATCAATGGCGGGGAGGCTTTTCTAGATCTCTGTTTCAAAGGAAGGAACCCAACTCATACTTGCTTATGAAGAGAACAACAAAAAAGTAACGTAATGGCTCCAGGTCCCTGAAAAGTCCAGAGGTGGACCCGTCTTTGGTACAGTGCGCACAGTGCCATCAGGACCGGTCTATGCTCTCCCGTGTCAGCTTCCTTCTCCAGCATGATCTCCTCAGGCAGCACTCCTGGCGGATCCTGTAGACACATACCCAGTTAGCAACCGCAGAACTGAAACCCAGTGACTTGAATAAAATCCTGGGATCAGCTCTATTGGCTGGGTTTGGGTCATATGTCCTTCCTGGACCTATCACTGCAGCCAGAACGTTTTGGTGCTTGAGGGCCAGGCCTGAATCACATGACTCACTCCCCCTGGAGACAGGAGACAGAGTCATCTCCGTCCAAGCCGCTTTTACTGAGGGACCTGGGCACTGCCCCAAATAAATCTAGACGCAATTATCAGAAGAAGGGGTGGGTCCTGGGTCTGACAACCAAATCTGCAGTCCTGTTTACCAGGGGGAAGGTTACAGCTGCCAGGTTTGATCACAGGGCGACACCTGGAGGGCATGAACGGTAAGGCCCATTGAGGCACACTTCCCCAAAGCAGTAGGCACTGGGTAGACACTTGCATTCACGGGTGGTCTTGGTGGGGGGCAGATGCAAGAATAAATAAAAATAACATAGTGGATAAGCAGATGGGCTCTGAAGTTAGAGACCTAGATTTGAATCTACCTGGATTTACTGTTTACTATTTTTCTCTGACTCTCAGTTTCTTTTGAAAACTAGGTTAATACAAGAGTAGTGTCTACCTCCCAAAATTCTTGTGAGAATTAAATGGAATAACCTGCATAAAGGATTTAGCTGTGTTCTTAGAACACAGTAAGTGTTCAATGAACGTCTGCTATTATTATAGTGGTCTGGGGGCTTTGTTTCATGCACAAATCATTCACTAAGACAGAACGTATCCTGGGTCATAAAAGACACTGTGACAAACCCAAAAGAACTGAAATCATACAAAGTATTTTCTCTGACCATAAATGAATTAATCTAGGAATTGAGAGAAATATAAATAGAAGAGTATACAACATTTGGAAATTGAAGAACATATATACAGTTAATCCATACGTGAAAGGGCAAATCTCCAGAATCTTAGAAAACATTTCAAACTGAATGAAAATGAAAATATAGGATACCTAAATTTGTGGGATGCAGCTAAAGCAGTCCTTGGAGGGAAATTTTATGCATTAAATGTTCTCATTAAAAAAAGGTACCAAATCAATAATCCAAGAAATTAAAAAAAGGAGAACAAAACACAACTGAATGGAAATTTTAAAGATGAGAGCAGAAACAAAATTAAGAACAAATAAATAAAATGAAAAGCTCGTTCTTTAAATAGATCAGTAAAATTGAGAGAGCTTCTGCAATAAGACTGACGGAGAGAGAGAGGGTGAAGATGAATTATCAATATCAGGAAAAAAATTAACAATTTTTGAGATATTAAAATAATCAATTAAAAACTGAAAATTATCAATGTCGGGAAGGACAAAGTCTTTTTTGCTTTAGTTTTTTTTTATGTCTATTTTGAAAGAGAGAGAGACAAAGAGCAAGCAGGAGAGGGACAGAGAGAGAGAGAGAGAGAGAGAGAGAGAGAAAGAGAAACACAAGCAGGCTTCATACTGTCAGCACAGAGCCCAACTGGGGGCTCAATCCCACAAACCGTGAGATCATGACCTGAGCTGAGATCAAAAGTCGGACACTTAACCAACAAACCAATTAAAGTTTCTTTTACTTGAATTCACATTTAAATCAATAAAACTGGGGCACCTGGCTGGCTCAGTCAGCAGAGCATGCAACTCTCTATCTCAGGGTCATGAGTTCAAGCCCCACATGAGCGTGGTGCCTAGTTAAAAAAAATTTTTTTTAAAGAATACTTAATCAATCAATCAATCAATCAATCATGAAAACTCCAGGCCCAGGTGGTTTCACTGGCAAATTTTACCAAATATCAAAGAAGAAACAGGATGAATTCTACACAACTTTTTCTACGAAAATAAGAGACAAGGTACTTCCAAAGCCATTTCATCATGTGGACATTACAAGTATTAGCTTCATACAGAACCAGTACAAAAAAAAGAAAACTGACAGACCAATACTGCTCATGAGCTCAGGTGCAAGAATCCTCAAAAACAGTTATCAAATAAAAGCCATATATACATGTCAGGACAAAGACAAAGATGACCGGTACAGACAGGGTAATAATGAATTACATCCCTGATACATAACTTGTTTTATTTCACTCTTGCAATAAGCAGGTGAGGTAGCCTTTCTTATAGCCATTTAAAAGACAAGAAAACTCGAATACTTGTCACTTAAGTGATGTGTGTCACACAGTGTGGCCTAGGACTGGGTTGGGGATCCCAGGACCCACAGATTCTTGTCTGCATCACATCACAGTTTTGCTATAACCACACAGCTTTCGGTCATCTGGCAGTGATCCACAGGGCGCTGGAGCAGGAACGGAGGAGGGTTTCCTACACGACAGGCTCCTGAGCGACCGCTTCGTGGCCCCAGACCAGAAGAGCCACACAGATGTGTTAGAGGAATCGCTGCTTACTCTTCTGGGACAATTTGGCATTGGTGCACACACAATGGTCCCGGGGGGGCCTGAAAGAGTTAATGCACACACACCCCACCCTCCAGGAGTTTGAAAAAAGGGCAAACACGCATTAATTGTCTTTTGCCTCTGAAATTCATTATTTAAATCTGAAGTAGATTCATTATAAAAATTGTTTTATTAAAGTATAACATTAGGGCTACCAGCTCTAATTTTCCTTGATAGGTCTTGACGTGAATTTTGGAATCACAAGATGTAAGTAATAAAGAAAACATCATATGGTCTTCCAGAAAAAAAAGGTGATGCAATGTTGGGGCTAATTTTGTGATATCCATCTTTAACAGTGTTGGAGCTACTCATTCTGTAAAGAACTCCATGGGACTTTTTTTTTTTCCCTTCTGATGTGGACCGTTTCATTCTGTGCTCCTTTTTCCAACTCAGTGTATTTTATAATGATATCCATCATGTCTGTTTGTCAGTTTATGGCAGCTTAAAAAATTGCCTCAAGGCCAGTAATGAGAAGAAATCTTTCCAACTTCCTCTAGATTGTTTTATGTGCTTCACAGTTTTCTGCACCAAATAATAAAAAAAATAACGTGGCTTTTGAAACTGTCCTGTACTTGCCTCGGTTTCTTCTCCTTTTAATCTTTTATGGTTTATTTCCATTTGTTTCACTAGTTTATTCTATTATGCTTTTGTTCATAATTAACAAGATATAAAAGATCTGAATATATTCTCAAAATGGAAAGATTTCTAAAGACCCTATTTCAGCGGGCCTTTAATCCAACATTAAGACAATTATCTGGAATTTTATAAATATATACATCTATATATATTATATATATATACATATATATATCATAGAGGTATATATTTATTTGTAAACATAGAAAATAAGTATATATACATACATATAAATATTATAAATATCTCCTTAACAAGACAGTCCACATTTTAAGAGCTGATGAAATAGAGAAATCAATACAACCTAGAGAAGAGTAGCTGAGTTCTCAAGATACGGCTGGATGGGGCACCTGGGTGGCTCAGTCGGTTGAGCGTCCAGCTTCGGCTCAGGTCATGATCTCGCGGTTTGTGAGTTTGAGCCCCGCATCAGGCTCTGTGCTGACAGCTAGGAGCCTGGAGCCTGTTTCAGATTCTGTGTCTCCCTGTCTCTCTGCTCCTCCCCCGCTTGTGCTCGCTCGCGCTCTCTCTCTCTCTCTCTCTCTCTCTCTCTCTCTCTCTCTCTCTCTCTCTCTCTCAAAAATAAATAAACATCAAGATACTGCTGGCTAACTCCAATATGGAAAGAAACTTACAGGTTCCTTGGCTGGATTATACTAGCACCTGGAAGTGGCAATGAGTCTTGGAAGGATCAGTCGTTTCTGGCGTCATTAGAAACATGCTGGTGATGATCAGGAGAACTTGAAGGATTTTCCAGGATGGCATGTCTTTTACCCTTTTTTTCTTTTTTTCATCTTAAATCCCTGCCTATCTAACACATCAAGTTGTGCAATAATTCCATGCTTGGATCACCATTTAGCTGTGCCTGGCATTTCCCAAAACATTATTTCCACGGCCATTCTGTCACAAAAAGCACTAAGCTACCGTATGGAGTCAGGAGGCAGGTATGTAATAAATTATTCCGAGACAAATATTTTCTAAAGAATATGCCCAGGTACTTTGGGAAAGAAGATGGCGGAGCAGCATGGAGCCCCTCAGCTTGTCTTGTCCCTGAAACGCAGTTAGGTCAGCGCCAAACCATTTTGCACACTTAGGAAACTGATCCAAGGACCAACACAACAGTCTGAATAACTTGAGCCACAGAACTTGGCAAGTACATGGTGCAGAGAGGTGAACTGGGGGAGAGAAAACCCGCGGAGGGTAGGGAGCTGTTTTTGTGAAGAGAAGACAGAGAAAGGGGGAGAGTGTGGTGCATCAGGAGTGCAGGAAAAACACTCCAAAAGTAGCTGGAGAGAACAAGAGAGAAAGAGTGAAAACACTCGCAGGAGATTGAACAAGAAATCTGTTCCCCAAAACCCTGATGGGAAGAAAGCAAAGGGTTTCAATATTACCAGGATTCTATAAACACTGGAGAACAGAGTCTGAAGTTCCAGAGCTCAGCGCCTGGTGGTGCTCTGGGGAGGAAGCAATCAATGCCCACGAGCAGGCAGTGGGGTCTGAGGGGTCCATGTGCCCACAGGAAAAGCAGTTCCCTTGCTAAAAGTGCATTTGGAAGAGGCCATATGGCGTCCCCACAGGCCAAGGTCGCAGCGGACCGCAAAGAACAGCCACATGTGCTGATGTCGGGACAAAGACGCCAGAGTGCGGTATAACCTGGTGCCGTTTACGTGTTGTGTTTTGCCACAATCTCGGAACCTCTGATGCCGTGCGATCACACAACACTTTCTGGGGCAAGCCGGCGGCTGGCCACAATCACTGAACCTCTACCACAGCATGATCACACAAACTTTTTCTGGGGCAAGCCAGCACCCGACTATTGCTCAGAGAGACCCACACCCAGAGTGTCGGCCTAGGTCCAAAGCTGCAGAGGTCTCTGAAGTGTGCAGTTTTGAAACAAAACCCCATCTGAGCTAAAACTCTGGAGGGAGGTGCCACCTGGCAGACAGACAGCTTGGACATATACAGGGTAGAGGCAGGGAGTGGACAGAGGCCTGAGACAAAGGAGGGGTGCTTGATCATGACTCAGTGAGAGCACGAAGTGCCCGTGCCAGAGACTAGGGAGCTGGGTGAAGCCATTTCCCCCTCTCCTGTGCACACACATGCACGCCACACTGTCAACCCCAGTAAGCTAAGCAGCGCCGCCTGGGGGAGAATGGAGCCATTACACCAAGACCCGCCCAACTGTTGCCTCCAAGCACATTCCCTAGAAAACCAGCACGAGTTCCTCCACCTGCTTAGGAAAAGAACTATAGAGTGCTTCAAAGTTTGACTTCTAGGGGAAACTGGATATAAATTCATTCAGGTTTCATTCTGTTTTCTGGTTCATTTATAAGTTCATTTTTTTTGCTTCTGTTTTTGTTTAAATTGTTTTTGTTGTTTTTCTTTTCCTTTCTTTTCTTTTTCTTGGATACAGTGAAAATTTTATTTTTCTTTTTATTATCTTTAAGATTTTGTTATTTTTACTTTGTTTTTTTAATTCTTTTCTTCTATTTCATTTTAGTCTATTACATAACTTTCTAAAAAATTTTCCTTACCTTTCGTTTTTCTTTTCTTTCCCCTTTTTCTCTATTCTATCAAGCTTCTTCCAACAAGCAGACCAAAACACACCTAGGATCTAGCTTCATTTTATTTTTTGCTTTTTTTTTTAAATTTTAATTTTTTACTTTTATTTTCTTCTTCCTCCAGAATGACCAAACAAAGGAACTCACCCCAAAAGAAAGAACAGGAAGAAATGACAGCCGGGAGCCATCAACACAGATATAAGCAAGATGTATGAACTAGAATTTAGAACCATGACAATGACAATACTAGCTGGGGTTGAAAAAAGCACAGAATCCCTTTCTGCAGAGATAAAATAAGTAAAATCTAGTCAGGATGAAATTAAAATGTTATAACCAAGAAGTCACAATGGCAAGGATGGACAAAGCAGAGCAGCAAATACAGAAGACAAAATTACGGAGAATAATGAAGCAGAAAAAACGAGGGAAACAAAGACAAATGAGCATGATACAAGAATTAGATAACTCCGTGACCTATTAAAAAGGAATAATATGTGAATCCTAGGAGTTCCACAAGATGAAGAGAGAGAAAAAGGGACAGGTTTATGTGAGCAAATTGTAACAGAAAGCTTTCCTAATCTGGGGAAGGATGGAGATATCAACATCTATAAGCACATACAACTCCCATTAGATTCAACAAAAACTAACCATCACCAACGCATATCATAGTCAAATTCACAAAATACTCAGCCAAGGAGAGAATCATGAAAGCAGCAAGGGAAAAAAAGTCCTTAACCTACAAGGGAACACAGATCAGGTTTGCGGCAGACCTATCCACAGAAACCTGGCAGGCCAGAAAGGGGGGCAGGATACAGTCAACATGCTGAATTGAAAAAATATGCAGCCAAGAATTCTTTATACAGCAAGGCTGTCATTCAAAAGAGAGGAGAGATAAAGAGTTTCCCAGAAGAACAAAAACTAAAGGAGTTCATGACCACTAAACCAGCCCTGCAAGAAATTTTAAGGGGGACTCTTTGAGGTGGACAAAGATGAAACAAAAAAGACAAAAAGCAACAAACACTAGAGAATATCACAAGAAACACCAACTCTACAGGCAACACAATGGCATTAAATTCATATCTTTCAGTATGCACTCTAAGATTTTTAATGTTTATTTATTTTTGAGAGAGAGAGAGAACATAGTATAAGTGGAGAAGGGGCAGAGAGAGGAGAAACAGAATCTGAGGCAGGATCCAGGCTGTGAGCTGTCAGCATGGAGCCTGACGTGGGGCTTGAACCCACAAACGACAAGATCATGACCTGAGCCAAAGTTGGACACTTAACTGACTGAACCACCCAGGCACTCCAGTACTCACTCTAATGTCAATGGACTAAATGCTCCACTCAAAAGACACAGGGTATTGGAATGGATAAGAAAACAAGACCCATCTGTATGTTGCTTACAAGAGACCCATTTTAGACTTCAAAGTAAGGGGATAGAGTAAGGGATGGAGAACCATCTATCATGCTAATGGTCATCAAAAGAAAGTTGGAGTAGCCATATTTATATCAGAAAAACTAGATTTTAAAATAAAGACTATAACAAGAGATTAAGGGCATTATATCTTAATTTAGGGGTTTATCCACCAAAATCTAACAATTGTAAATATTTATGCCCCCAATGTGAAACACCAAAATGTATAAATCAGTTAATGACAAACATAAAGAAATTCATTGATAATAATACCATAACAGTAGGGGACTTCAATACCTCACTTACAGCAATGGACCGATCATCTGAGCAGAAAATCAACAAAGAAACAAAGACTTTTGAATGACACACTGGACCAGATGGACTTAACAGATATATTCAAGACATTTCACATTCTTCTCAAGTGCATAAGGAACATTCCCCAGAATAGATCACATCCTGGGACACAAATCAACCCTCAACAAGTACAAAAAGATCGAGATCATACCTTGCATATTTTCAGACCACAACACTATGAAACTCGAAATCAATTACAAGAAAATATTTGGAGAGACCATGAATACTTGGAGATTAAAGAACATCCTACTAAAGAAAGAACAGGTTAACCAAGAAATTAAAGAAGAAATTAAAAAGTACATGGAAGCCAATGAAAATGAAAACAGAACCCAAAACCTCTGGGATGCAGCAAAGGTGGTCATAAGAGGGAAGTATATAGCCTTCCTAAATCAGAAAGAAAGGTCTCAGATACCTTTCTTACACCTAACTGTAAAAGAGCTGGAAAAAAGAACAGCAAATAAAGCCCAAAAACAGCCGAAGAAAGGAAATAATAAAGATTAGAGCAGAGATCAATGATACCAAAATCAAAAAAACAGTAAAACAGATCAATGAAACCAGGAGCTAGTTCTTTGAAAGAATTAACAAGAGTGATAAACCCCTAGCCAGAGTGATCCAAGAAAAAAAAAGGGGGGGGGAAGAAAGGACCCAAATAAATAAAATCATGAATGAGGAGAGATCACAACCAACAATGCAGAAATACAAACAATAATAAGATTATATTATGAGCAAATATATGCCAACAAATTAGGCACTCTGGAAGAAATGGAAAAGTTCCTAGAAACATATAAACTACCAAAACTGAAACAGGAAGAAATAGAAAATTTGAACAGTATAGAAATTGAATAACCAGTAAAGAAATTGAATCAGTAATCAAAAATCTCCCAACAAACAAGAGTCTAGGGATGGATGGCTTTCCAAGGGAATTCTAACAAACATTTAATTTTTTTTTAACGTTTATTTATTTTTGAGACAGAGAGAGACAGAGCATGAACGGGGGAGGGGCAGAGAGAGAGGGAGACACAGAATCGGAAGCAGGCTCCAGGCTCTGAGCCATTAGCCCAGAGCCCGATGTGGGGCTCGAACTCACGGACCGCGAGATCGTGACCTGAGCTGAAGTCAGACGCTCAACCGACTGAGCCACCCAGGCGCCCCTCTAACAAACATTTAAAGAAGAGTTAATGCCTATTCTTTTGAAGCTGTTCCAAAAAATAGAAATGGAAGGAAAACTTCCAAATTCATTCTATAAGGCCACCATTACCTTGATTCCAAAACCAGACAGAGCCCCACTAAAAAGGAAACTATAGACTAATTTCCCTGATAAAAAAGGATGCAAAAATTCTCAACAACATAGTAGCAAACTGGATACAACAATACATGAAAAGAATTGTTTACCACGATCAAGTAGAATTTATTCCTGAGATGCAGGGCTGGTTCATCATCTGCAAATCAAACAATGTGACACATCACATTAATAAAAGAAAGGATAAGAACCACATGATCCTCTCAGTAACGCAGAGAAAGCATTTAACAAAGTACAGCATCCTTTCTTGATGAAAACCCTCAAGAAAGCAGGGATAGGAGGATCATACCTCAAGATCACAAAATCCATGTATCAAAGACCCACCGCTAATAGCATCCTCAATGGAGAAAACTGGCAGCTTTCCCCCTAAGGTCAGGAACATGACAAGGATATCCACTCTCACCACTGTTAGTCAACAGAGTGTTAGAGGTCCTGGCCTCAGCACTCAGACAACACAAAAAAATAAAAAACATCCAAATTGGCAAGGAAGAAGTCAAACTTTCACTCTTCATAGAAGACATGATATTCTATGTGGGAAACCCAAAAGACCCCACCAAAAAACTGCTAGAACTGACCCATGAATTGAGAAAAGTCACAGAATATAAAATCAATGTATAGAAATCAGTTGCATTTCTATACACCAAGAATGAAGCAACAGAAAGAGAAATCAAGGAATTGATCCCATTTACAATTGCACCAAAATCCATAAGATATCTAGGAGTAAACCTAACCAAAGAGGTGAAAAATCTATACAGTGGAAGTTATAGAAAGCTTATGAAAGAAACTGAGGAAGACCAAAACAATGGAAAAACATTCCATGCTCGCGGATTGGAAGAACAAATACTGTTAAAATGGTGATACTACCCAAAGCAATCTACATAGTCAATGCAATCCTTATCAAAATAACACCAGCACTTTTCACAGAGCTAGAACAAACAATCTTTAAACTTGTATGGAACCAGAAAAGACCATGAAGAGCCAAAGCAATCCTGAAAAAGAAAAGCAAAGCTGGAGGCATCACAACTCTGGACTTCAAGCTGAATGACAAAGCTGTAATCATTAAGACAGTATGGTACTGGCACAAAAACAGAAACTTAGATCAATGGAACAGAATAGAGAATCCAGAAATAGACCCACAAACATATGGCCAAGCAATCTTTGACAAAGCAGGGAAGAATATCCAATGGAATAAAGACAGTCTCTTCAGCAAATAGTGTTGGGAAAATTGGACAGCAACACGCAGGAGAATGAACCTAGACCAATTTCTCACACCATACACAAAAATAAACTCAAAGTAGATGAAAGACCAAAACATAAGACAGGAAGCCATCAAAATCCTAGAGGAGAAGATAGGCAACAACCTCTCTGACCTTGGCTGCAGCAACTTCTCATGTGACATGTCTCCAGAGGCAGGGGAAACAAAAGCAAAAACGAACTATGGGGACCTCAAGATAAAAAGCTTCTCCACAGCGAAGGAAACAAGCAGCAAAACTAAAAGGCAACCAACAGAATGGGAGAAGATATCTGCAGATGACATATCAGGTAAAGGGTTAGTTCCCAAAATCTATAAAGAACTTATCAAACTCAATACCCAAAAAACAAATAATCCAGTGAAGAAATGGGCAAAAGACATGAATAGACACTTTTCCAAAGAAGCCATCCAGACGGCTAACAGACACATGAGAAGAGGTTCAACATCACTCATCATCAAGGAAATACAAATCAAAACCACACTGAGATATCACCTCACACATGTCAGGATGGCTAACGTGAACAACTCAGGCAACAAGAGACGTTGACAAGGATGCACAGAAAGAGGAACGCTTTTGCACTGCTGGTGAGAATGCAAACTGGTACAGCCACTCTGGAAACCAGTGTGGAAGTTCCTCAAAAAATTAAAAATAGAACTACCCTCTGACCCGGCAATTACACTACCAGCTAGTTATGCAAAGAATACCAGAGTACTATTTTGAAGGGGCACATGCACTCCAATGTTTATAGCAGCACTATCAACAATAGCCAAAGTATGGAAAGAGCCCAAATGTCCACTGACTGATGAATGGATAAAGAAGTTTTGGTGTGTGTGTGTGTGTGTGTGTGTGTGTGTGTGTGTGCGTGCATACATACAATGGAATATACATACAATGGAATACTGCTCAGTGATCAAAAAAATGAGACTTTGCCATTTGCAACAATGTGGATAGAATTACAGCATATTATGCTACGTGAAATAAGTCATTCAGAGAAAGACAAATATTATATGATTTCCTTCATATGTGGAATTTAAGATACAAAACAGATGAACATAAGGGAAGGGAAGCAAAAATAATACAAAAACAGAGAGGGAGACCAACCATAAGAGACTCTTAAATATAGAGAACAAACTGAGGGTTGCTGGAGGGGAGGTAGGTTGGGGGGTGGGCTAAATGGGTGATGGGCATTAATGGGGGCACATGTTGGAATGAGCACCAGGTATTATATGGAAGAGATGAATCACTACATTCTATTCCTGAAATCATTATTATACTATACGTTAACTAACTTGGATTTAAATAATAATAAAAAAAAATATATTCCCAGATCTTCCCTTCTCTGAGAATTATCTGTAGTTAGCATGTTTCACCAGCTATTGATTCTCAGTTACCTAGTACTTAACAGAGGATATCTGGAAATTCAGTGTTTCATACCTGAAAATGGTATATAAACAAAATTTATTTTTATTTGCTTTGACTTCAATCCATATTTACTTGAAGGAATGAATGGAATGGTAGACGGATGGATGGATGAATAAACACAGGGACACATGGATGGATGAAACAGGTTTGACTGCTGTTCCTGTAAATATGTGTTATTATATATTCTGTCTTAGTTCAGGTTACTACAACAAATGTTCATAGACAGGGTGTCTTAAACAACAAACATTTCTCATACTTCTGAAGAGAGGGAAGTCCAAGATCAAGGTGCCAGTGTATCCAGTGTCTGGTGAGGGTCCCAATCCTGCTTTGTAGATGGCCATCTTCCCACTGTATCCTCACATGGGAGAAAGAGAACTGGCCATCTCTCTGGCCTCTTATTATATGGCACTAATACAGGGTCACCACCTTCATGACCTAATGACCTCCCAAAGGTCCTATCACCTAATACATATTGGAATTAGGGTTTCAACACATGAATTCTGAGGGGACAAAATAG
Organism: Panthera tigris; assembly: GCF_018350195.1. NCBI lineage: Eukaryota > Metazoa > Chordata > Mammalia > Carnivora > Felidae > Panthera > Panthera tigris. The sequence goes on from NC_056674.1 coordinate 50,855,302, forward strand.
AGACCATTACTATATATAATGTAACATAATAACATACATACATAAGGCCTTTTACTCTGCTCTCAAACATTTTGGGAAAACTGAGGCTATTTAGCAATTCAGGCATCCACTCATCATATTTCATTACAGATGATCCCTGAAGACACGGAGGTTAGGTTCCGGACTCCCCTGTACAGCTGAAAATCCAAATATAAATTTTGACTCCCCAAAACCTTTACTTACTGCTGACCAACAGCCTTACCCATAACATAGATAGCTGATTAACATGTATTTTGTATATGTATTATATACTATATTCTTATAACAAAGTAAGCTGAAAAAAGATGTTATTAAGAAAGTCATAGGAACAAAAATATTTACAATACTTCATTGTAAAAAATCCACGTATAATTGGGCAAGTTCAAACTCACTGCTGTTCAAGGGCCAGCCATACTCCTTGGCCTCTCTCCTATTCCTCCATTTTCCTTCATCTCGATTATCCACACAAATGCAAAAATGACTATTTGTGTATTTCATCTTAGTAAAAAGGAAATATGCTTTTCCTTTTCCTTTGCAAATGAAAGTTCTCTGTGTATATGTGTGCATTCACATCAACAGAGGTTATTAAAAGGAATTGTTCAATGAGAAAGCTTTGACAGTTGGGTGTGGGATTCCCTTGAGAACCTTATCAGTCACCTGTTACCAGAAAACGGTGATGACAAGCCAGGAACATGCCACGCACTGCCCATGACAGCAGGGGATAATAAGCCCCACTGTTGGATACTTTCACTTACACTGAAAAAAGGAGACTCCAGGCAATTTATGGCTTTAGAAGACCAAATATTCCTTAGTAATTTTCCTTGCTTTGGGCTGCAGTCTCCTCTTGCATACAGGCAAGAGGTTGGTCGTATGGTTGGTCGAGCAGTCACCACATTTGGGTAAACGGCCCCTTCTCCCGTCCCTATCCTGCAGTCACATCAAACCTCTCTTACTCTTCACAAAATCACCCCTGCTGACGGACCCTGATAGATCCACAGAGGCTTGATAGGTATTAACTGAGGAAATGTCTCATAGAGGGGAGGTCAGGACCACTGGATTCCTAAAGGTGAAGCAGATTATTTTTCTTTAAGTGCTTAGGCTTTATGCCCTGAGGCTCCAAAAGTGAAACTTGTGAGCTCTTCTCACAGTGAAGTAAAGAATTCTTCATCTGTGTGTTAACTCACGTGCAAAAAAACTCGAGTGAAATTTAGGTTAAGGTGTCACCTCCTAAAGGTATTTACATTTTAGACTGTCTCTAGATAAAAGCAGCAACACTCCTTTGGGATAATAATAATAACACAATAATAATTACAGCTATCATTGAGAATCAGTTATACATATCATTGTCTGCTAGGAACTGAATGTTCGTGTCCCTTCCAAATTCACATACTGTTACCCTAACCCGCAATGTGATATTTGGAGGTGGGGCCATTGGAGGTCATTATGGTTAGATTAGGTCATGAGGGTAAACCCTCATGATGGGATTAATGCCCTTCCCTCTCCCTCCCTTCCCTCTGCCCCTTCTTTAATCCCCCCAGTCTACAGTAATTTGTTACAGCAAAACCCAAACTAAGACACTATCCTAACCAGCTTAATTCTCCAAAGAAATAGGTAAGGAAACCAAGCCACAGACAACATAACTCAGTTGTGCAAAGTCAAAGAGCTATTAAGTAGAAGAGCCCAGATTCAGAGGCAGGCATATGTTTACCACCATGATAAACAGTGGGAAGGGGAGCATGTGGGCCCTTGGGTTGTGTTTTGTGGACACTGATGTGGAGAGGTGCACGTAGAAGGCTCTTTGGAGAATGCTCTTGGAACAACATGTGTAAGGGAGCATGGAAAGAAGGACTGAGAACAGGGAGACACTGAACAGCTAGGCAGTCAGACCAGAGCCTTAGCCTATGCAGTGGGTAGCACCAGAGTCAGGATGACCCTTTGAGGATGTCCTGAACTGAGGGAATGACTCCAGGATTACTGCCTTCCATCCTCCACTGACCCATCACGGGGTGTGGGCTGTCTCCAGCAATGGGGTACGCTCCCAAGTGGGGCAGCACCTTTCGGCTGAAGCAGTGCTTAACAAGAGACACAGCCAGGAGCCATCAGCAGCCAACACTCCCGGCAGGTGGGAGTAGTAAGTCCTCGGGTGGTGAAAGAGTAATTTTAGGGGTACACCACAACATCACCCCTACCTGGGGTCATCAAGTGGAAAATTAATCAAATCAAAGAGACGAAGGAAGGAGTTCCTCCAGAAGTACCCATAGATCTTATAGCTAAAGGAAGAGAGAGATTTAACTAGGCAAGAAGAGTGATGAGGCTTACTAAGGAGAGGAAACATCATGTGCAAATAACTTGTGAACTGATCAAGAGGCTTTAAATTGAGGAATTTAAAAAGCCAGTGTGAGTGACACAGAAAGCAAAGTGGTGTGTGATAGAATGGGACCAGATTACGCAGAGCCTTCAGGCAAAGATAAGGATGTCACCTTTATTCAAAGAACAATGGGAAACTTTTGAACCATTTTAAGTACGGGCTGACAAAAAGACTGTTTCAAAAGATTACTCTGACTCCAGGAGGGAGACCAAAGGAGAGGTGGGTAGGGATGATCTGGGGAAAGAGGCCTAAGACTGCTGCTGCCATCAGGCCAGAGAAGATGTCTGCTTCTGCACGGGTGGGGTGACAGGAGAGATGACACACATACATTTGGGAGATAATCCGAAAGTACAGTTTGGAGCACTGAGTGACTGGATATGAAGGTACAGGAGAAGGAGGTGTTGATGATGACGCCCAGGAGCCTAATCTGTGCAACTGGCTGGAAGGACAGGCCTTTTACCGAGAGAGAGAGCACTGGAAAGAGTGCACTTCACTTAATCGGTGAAGACTGAGAGTTCCAGTGTGGGCAGGGGGATTTACATTCCCTGGAAGAGGAGTGGGCAATTGGATATGTAGCTCGGAATTGCACAGAAGGCCTTGGTTCCAGGTAAAGACTTAAATACTCTGTGTGCAGTTTATCAAAGTCATAGGCACAATAGAGACCAAAGAGGAAGTGTGCAGAGTGAGAAGAGAAGAGGCCCAAGTAGGAGTCATGAGGACTATCTGAAGACCCATACCCAAGGTAAGGCAGTGCTTTAGGGAGACAGTGTGTCAGAACTGTTGAGAAGTCAAGTGAGATGGAACTCAGAATGGCCACTGCACTCTGCTACACTGGTATCACTGGGAATCTCAGGTAGCAGCACTTTGATGCATGATAAGCATAGAAGCTATGTTGGACTAGGTCGAGCACTCAGTGCTTCCAGAGGAAGTGGAAGCCCTGAATTCAAACTACTCTTTCGAGATGAGTGGATCAAAACATGGCAAAACTCTAGAAAAGAGTAGAATTGAAGAGGAAGGCTCCATTTTTGTTTTAAAATCTGGGCATGTTTAGACACCAGTGGGAAGGGTCCAAATGACTGGCAGGAGTTGGATATATGAACAAGAACAGGAATAGTCGGTCACCTCATAGCACAAGGGGAGGGATTGGTGTCAGATGTGTAAACGGGTGGTCAAGTCCCTTAGCCTAACAAGAGAGAGAACAAAAGAAGCACAATTGAAAGTAAGTTTGAATATTTGGGGTCCATGGGTATGTGAGCTCCCATCCCACTTGATTTTCTTTGGGAAGGAAAGTGGAGGTGAGGTTGACACCGTGAATGTTTATTTAACTTAATGGGATTGGACTGGACTGGATTGAGAAAGGGACTCAAATAACATCAAAAGAATAAATGACAACACTAAAAATGTGGGGAAGCACCCAGAAAAGAACCAAGTGAATTGCACCCAACAGAATGATCAACTGTGAATTGTCTTTTCTACACCTGTTCAGAGCTTCTTGGCATTACATTTAATGAACCAGAGGCCCACTGTCCGAGTGCATACCTATAGTAAGACCAAAATCTTACATCATCTTCCCCAACTGTCGCAACTTCTACTAAAAAACTAAATCAGCATTTCTTAGAGTAGCTAGTTTTGAAAGACATAGGACAAATTGTTCTCTAGAGCCTGTTTAAGAATTTGGAAAAAATATAAAGCAATTTAAAAAGCAATAAGCTATTTTACGCAGCAGTCTGGCCATCTAAAAATGCATCCTGCTCTAGCTTTCAACTCTGTCTCCTGCCTCTTGGATTTTCATCACTAGGAAATAACATTGCGAGGATTCTCTCCAAATGAATATGTTACTAGCAGTGTCCACAGTGGAAAAGAACAAATCGGAAAATACATATCAGCCTGTCTGTATACTTCCCGATGGCTAATCAGTTTAATTAGCACAATTAAAACCACCTACCCTTATCCAAGAACTTAACACAAAAAAGCATGCAATGAGTGTACGCTTTTAAGAAGAAATAAAATTTACAAAATGTACCAATACTTGCAATCCAACTGTTAGCATTATAAATTTCATCTGGTATTTAATCTGGCATTAATTTCATTTTATGATAACTACAATCATATTGTTTCTCAGTAATAACATTTCCAATTAAATACTGATTCATAATTTTAGACGGTTATAAATTTAAATTCTGAAAAGTCAAAAATAATGATTGCTATTTTCAGGTTTCTATGGAAATTTTGAAAAATTAAAAAAAAACCTTGGAATTAACTTTTTTTCATCCAGAGTGAGCCTAAATACTGTTTAAATAAAATATCTAAGATGCATTCACTAAACACTGTGTTGTAAATATTTTGGTTCCCAGGGGAAAAAATGTAGATTACAACGTTAAACTGCATAAAAATAATGGGTTGAGCACACAGAAAAGCTTGGATGCCTTCCCAAATTCCATAAAAATGAGAGTAAAGACATTTTTAGATGTTGAAACATAAGAACAAAGGAAAAAGAACAACCATATTTTGGAAGCTGAGAAACAGAACAAGTGTTCACTGACTTGGCAGACTTGAAAAAGCCGAATCGTAAATCGGGAAATGGATGGGAAGAGGATTTATACCCAGAATCCCCCAACTGCCAGGCCATGAACATGGAAGTATGGGGCTGAGGGTAGGAATACGGTCTGAAACTCTGTTAAAGAAGGAGACAGATGCCCAGATCCTCACCACACATTTACAGAGAGGCCGACACTTCACACTCTCTGAGAAGAACGAGAGGCTACACAGGAAGAGGAAGACTTAAAATTAAAACTATCATTCTCCTGAGAGAGCTCAGAGAAAACAACAGAGCCAGGATGGTATGAGAAAGGAAACATTCGTATGTGGAAGCCTCCCTGCCAAAAAAAAAAAAAAAAAAAAGCTTATGTGATTTAAAAATGTGATGGAAAAATTGAGTTTTCTACTGAGAAATGAAAAACTCAATAGAAAACTTGGAAATTTAGTTGAGGTTATCTTCCAGAAATGAGAGCAATAGGGAAATATTGAGAAAAATAATTAGAAAAGCAGAGGAAGAGTCCAGGAGGCTTAACATGCAAACAGGAGTGCCAGAAAAAGAGGGAGACCAGAGATAAGGTAACTTGTTCACGTCTAAACACAAGAAAAACTCCTAGAACTGAGAGGCATGTGTTGCCAAATTAAAAGTGCATAACATGGGGCACCGGGTGGCTCAGCTGGTTAAGCGTCCAACTCTTGGTTTCAGCTCAGGTCATTATTTCACAGTTTGTGGTTTCAAACCTCATACAGGGCTCTGTGCTACAGCGCAGAGCCCGCTTGGGATTCTCATTCTCCCTCTGTCCCTCCTCCACTCTCTCTCTCTCTCTCTCTCTCTCTCTCTCAAAAATAAACTTAAAAAAAAAAAAAAAAAAACTATGTAAGTTCCATAACATGAGAATACAGACCCAGACCAAGGCATGTTACTGCAAAATTTCAGAACACTGAGACAGAAAAAAAAGGGAAGAATCTACATGTTTTCAGAAAGGAAAAACAAACAAAAACAAAGACATACTGGTTTTCCAAAATAACACTAGGCACGTATAAAGTTTCAAGAATGCAAACAAATTCCAACATGCTATAACACTGGAAGATAAAAGCACTAAAACAATGCCTTCAAAATTATCAGATAAATTCCCTCTTATTTTTATGCCCAACTTGCTATGAGTTAATTTTAAAAGCAGAATACAGAAGGGGCACCTGCGTAGCCCAGTTGGTTGAGTGTCTGACTTTGGTTCAGGTCATGATCTCCCAGTTCAGGAGTTCAAGCCCCACATCAGCTCGCTGCTGTCAGCCTGTCAGCGCAGGACCAGCTTCAGATCCTCTGACCCCCTCTCTATGCCCCTCTCTTGCTTGCACTCTCCCAAAACATAAATAAAATTTTTTTAAAGTAGAATACAGGCATTTTTCAGTCTACATGGTCTCAAAACTTTTATTTTCCATATCTTTTTCACAAGCCTGTTAAAGGCTACTCTAAAGTCTTAGGATAACCTACTTGCCCTGGTTTGTCCACAATTTTCCCAAGGTTAGCACTTACAGTGACGCATCTCTGAAAATCCCTCATTCCCAGACAACTCAGGGCAGTTGGTAATCCTACTCCAGATTCATGATGAAAGAGATTAAAAGCAATTCTCAAAAAAGATCACATTTATCCTTTAGCTTTCCTGCCCATCCCCAACAAAACCCAAGTTTTTAAAGAAAAAAAAAAAAAGCAATAAAAAAGGTAAAACCTCACAATGTCCTACAGCCAGTAAAAAAATACTAGACAGGAAAAGAGAAGGGAAATGTGATCCATACCAAAATGTGATCCAGAGTAACAGATCAGAAATGACCAAAATGAGAGAGAACGTTAAAACACCTTATATAAGTATCTTAAATAGGATTGAGGATTTAAAGAGAAACATAAAAATAATGAAAAAAGAAATATGTGAATTAAACACGCAACTAAGGAGGAATTTTTAGAGATGAATAATGCTCCACCCAATGTATTTTATAGCAGATTAGACACCTGAGGGAAAAAAGATCAGTGAACTTGAAGCTATAGCAAGAGAAGCTATCCAAAGCCTTAAAAAGTTCTTGCAGCTTTCCCTGGTGCTCTCGGGAACCCAAGCCATCATATAAGAAGCCAAGATGTTCTGCTGGGACATCAAATGAAGAAACCACATACAGATGCTCCATGGAGAGGAAAAGCCGACACACTATATGAAGGTGGTAAGAAGCCTAGTAATCCTAGCATCTCAGTCAACCCTCCAGTGAATCCAGTCTCAGCTGCCATGTGACCACAACAACATGGGAAATCTCAAGGCTGAACCCAATCAACCCATACAACTGGGAGAGATAATAACACAGTTACTGTTTTAAGCCACTTAGAAAAATGGGAGAAATGTACAGATCAACAAGAATTTCCCAACTTTTTTAGAGACATTCAGATAGTTAAATACAGGCAGCCACAGTTTATAACTATTTGTCATTGAGACATGTGACCATTACGTGCAGCCCTACTTTTTAAAAGTTTGCACTCAGTCTAACCAATCCTGTCTTACCATTAAGCTAACCTCAACCTTCCCTATCACCCCCAACCTTCTCTCTGAGACACACTTCCCAACGCTTTTAGAATCAAAATAACTTCTTCCAGTGTTTCCACCAGTGATCACTGAATCGCTACCTCTAGAAACAAAGAATGTGTGTTTGATAGGCTGGGGCAGGGGGTGGAGGGGGATTCCATTTGCACCGCCCAGATGCTGGAGAGACACAGGGGAAGGCAGACACCCTCTCACGGCCTAGGTGTAGGAGGGAGGAAAGTATACTGTTTCAGGGTTGGGAAGTAAGAAGGGTAAACATCAGGCTGGATACTAATGACGCAGAGATGAGCGCCTAGAAAAGATCGCAGCTAGGTGACCTGGAATACGGAATGCTTTGTCCTTGAATATAGAATGGAAAACCTACAATATGACATCTCTATATTTCAGTTACATTTTGAGTTAAATTGGCTTTTGGAGGCCCAACCACCATTTTTAGCATCTGTTTTAGGAAAATGTGTTTCACATTAAAGCAATCAATTAATGATCCGATTCTTTGAAAGCTCACATTTATAACATCACAAAGCTCAGTCATTCATCAGCCAGATTGCAAAAGTTCACTCCCACACATAACCAGTTTTTCATAAATCAGGGCTAAATCATACTGGTAAAGATGGCTCATAACTCTTTGTCTCTCTCCCTGCTCAGTACCTTCTTGTTGCCACTGTTCTAATATATGGCTATTGCTTTTCTCACTCATGGCTTATCTCCTTGTATAGGTTATAAGTACAGTGATAGCCAAGCATCATGACTCATACTCCTCCAGATGCTTTTAGGATGGGCCTGGCACTTCACAGGCTATCCCTACACTCAGAGCTGAATTTCTGTTTGGATTTATTTCACCAATTCATATCCTACAGTGGTGCAAAACTAGAACTCCTCATGGTTTCTCCTCAAAATGCTCAGGCATGTACACCACACGTGTAAGACAGCTCACTTCTGAGTGCGCCAGCATGCACCGTAGCCTCAGAAAGGCAAGGAAACCTGGGACGCCCCAGCTCCAGAACTTGTCCCGGCCATAAACCAGGATACCTGGGACCACACTGGAACAACACTGCTGCGACTCTATCAGAGCCCTTTCATGAGCCGGAAAGACTTTAAAGCCAAATAAATCACAGCAGTAGGTGATGGTAGGTCTGGAAATTTCAATTACCTGGTACGACAACCTAGGAGGTATCTAAAGAAAGAGGTAGATAAGAATTACTGCCATCTTTTAGGGCAGGCTCTGAGATGTCTCCCTGTTTCAAGAACCCAGAAGCTGGCGGCAGAAAGTACTAAGGATGCAAACAGAGCCTGAGAGTCAATTGTTACAACTGGGACAGGAAGGGCCCTGGAGAACCTGGACACGTAGGAACTTCCAGGCACTGTGGGTGAGACGTCCTCTGGGCAGAGCTCCTTTTTTCAGAAGTTCTACTGGAACACCAGGAGAGAGGAGAGACAGCTCCACCAATCCTCGCTTCATCTGTCCTCGTATCTTTGATTTTTAGTGCTCAGCAAGTCGCGGTCATCTGTGCTTCGCTCACCGCTTCCCTGCTCTCAATCCTGTTTTTGTTTTATTTTATCCACTGGATACTCACCACTAGTTTCTGCTTCCCACTAATCGCCATTTCCAGCTATTGACTGAGTATGATACTGCAGATAAGGGAAAGGAGGATGCTCCAGCAGGGACATTATAGCGTGCAGCTGCCAAGAGCAGCAGAGGACGAGGAGCCTGGCAATCGCACCTCTTGAGAAATTCATCAGAGAAGATGAAGAGATCTACAGATTTACAGCTTCATGGTTATCTTTAAAGGATATACCACATATTTAAAACTCAAAATGCATGCTTCATTGCATGAACCTTGCCCTGAATCAAAAGTTAAGACACTATAAACGTACAAAATCAAGGCTAGGATAGAGTTGCATGCCAAAAATTAACAGTAAGAGGATGAAAATCTTTGTAAATGGTCCTTGGTATTTAGAGGGGTGGTAGAATGATCCAGTATCTACTCACTGGGTGTGGGAATGGCGGGTTATGGCACAGGGTGTTCTCTGAATAGAGTTTATAAAAATGCATTAGATAGGAACGATTAGAAGCATCAACATGGTTGATTACGTCTGAGCTGGGAGCATTTGTGAAGATTTAGGGATATTCCATATATATACAGAAGAGTTGCCAAGAATATAACTGAAAGCTCAAGTCTTGAGTACTGTGAAGAGTATTACGTGAAACTGAATTCCAACTAGAAGCTACTGCATCTAGAACATGTATTTTTTCACTCAGGACCAATTCTGTAACAGAGACACTGACTCCCAGAGAGTGTTTACCAAAAAAAAGATGATGGTCCCTTTCCAGACTGTCTTCATCAACCATTCTTTGGTCATCCTTCACCACATCCCTCATTCTCTCACTCTGCCCATGTATGAATTTACTGAGATAGGGATGCCCAATTGATTAGAAAGGTCTCCAGGTCACTTGGAAACAAAGGGGCTCAGAGCACTGCTGGAAGGGGAGCTAAGAAACTCATAAATCATCTGGGTAGCACAGGATCAGTTCTACAACTCAAGTGCATAATCTACCGGAACACAGAAGGAAGAGGTAACTTCCTGCTGGTGGAGCAGGGAGGGCTCTGGGCACTTCCTCTGAACCTTGACCACCCAGAAGGATATCAACAGGTAGAGCTAAGAATCAAAAATTATTAAGGACAGTGGTGCCTGATGCTCAGTTAAGAGTCCAACTCTTGATTTTGGCTCAGGTCATGAGCTCACAGTTTGTGGGTTTGAGACTCGTGTTGGGCTTTGTGCTGACAGGGCAGAGCCTGCTTGGGATTCTCTTTCTCTCCTCTCTCTGCCCCTCCCATGCCCTCTGTCTCTCTCAAAATAAGTAAACTTTAAAAATACTAATTACTGAATTCATTTTTGGATGGTTGGAGAACGAGATACAGTCTATCAGGAGAAGATAAAATTAATGGAAAACCTAAGAACTGCTTTCAATATCTGAAGGATTGCCAGGTTGAGAAGGATAAATATTATATTGAGGTCTTCCAGAGAGAAAAACCAGGAGGTACCAAGGGAAGAATTCAAGGAAACACACTTGAGCTCCACAAAATAAATGCATTTCTAACAATTTAGGAATGAAGGACATTTGGTTAAAAAGTCCCATCTTCTCCTTCAAACATCAACATGGAGCAGAGAGACCAACATAAAAAGCCTATTTTACCTTCAACAGCCACCTTGCCTAGAAAATTCCCGGAAAACAAAACGCTAAATCTGTTTTTGTAAACATGTTCATTATAAATGGTAACAAACAAATATCCCACTAAAATACAGAAGGATAGTCTGTGGTAGTGGTCCCCCCACCCCCACCACCCCCACCCCCCGCCAATAAGCAAGTGAGTCTTGTAGAAGAGAAACTCAGCCAAAAGTCATCTGGAGAAGTACTGAGCAATTATGAAATCCCACAGCAGAGCAGTGACAGGAAAACTGAATTCAGATGAGTAACAAATATGTCATCAACCACTTTGATGACAAATTCAATGTAAATACATTAAGCAGCATCAAAGAGCCCAAAGGAAGAAGTTGACACATCTGGATGTCCTTGCTGGCACATACATTCTTCGCAACTCCCTAAAGACCTGTTTCTCCATAACCAGGTTAAGTATCATCGACAGGTATATTTCATAAGTATGGGAAAGGCACTGAGATTTACAAAAACACAGTGGATCTTATTCCTTGTGTCACAGTGGAGCTGTGATATATTCCAAGGGCAGACACTCACTCTAATCATTTGAAACAAAGGGACAGACTCATTCATCCAACTAATCAATATGAATTCCCTGGTCCAGAAACGAAGTATAAATCAGCAGCTGCTCCATGGTCAGTTTTCTCACCTACCCCTCCTCCTTGCCAAAGGAAGGGGAAAAGTGGAACATGTGTCAGCGGGAAAATGACTCGGGCTTTTATATCGACAGACATAGCCATTGGGCTGCAAATTCTCCATGGCAGCTGTGCTCAGATCAATGATGTTGAAGGTAAGGAAGGGGAGTTTGTGGGACCTGGGTATTTATTACTTTTTGCCTAATCACAGTTTGTGTATTGCAGAAGATGCTGTTGTTTGTTAGGGAACGTGGAAGAAAAGAAAAATCATGCCAAATTTGCCTCTGCCCATCTAGCAAGAATGCATATTCGCTTAAAAGAAGTACTTATCTTGTTCCGTTTCAAGTTGACCGGTGACTGTATTTTTGATGAACACCAAATGGATATCAGACCCAGTACTGAGTTTCTGGTCTCTTCCTCATTATAACTGCTCTTGATCCGTCAGAGTCAGCAGCTTTGGCTGCAGAAGAGGAGACCGTGGCTTGACACTCTGCCTCCCTCCGGCTTCCTTCCGGTCTGTGCACGCTCATACACCATGCATCCTTAGCAGCCTGTCTACTCCTCAGTCCTAGCACTGCCCCATGGAATAGATTTGAAGACATAAATATTTCCTTTTCTAGCTCACCAGCCCATGGGCCTTGTAAATGCAGGAACAGCCTTCTTACATCATTGCGATGGCCCCTGAGATGTGCTGGCCAGATCACTGCAAGGGAAGGCTGACTCACCGCCCCAGCCGCTGGGGGTGCTGGGGGCCTCAGCTGCAGAGCTGCCTTACCCAAGGTCCTGCCCCTTGCTGGGTGACCTATAAAGAGGCAGGAGTTTAAAGCTCTGGCCCTCTAGGCCCAACTTGGGGCAATTCTGAGCCCCACAGCCCCACACGGGCTCAGGCAAGAGTGATGTTGGGCCTGCAGCTCAAATTCTCCAACTCCTCATTTCCCATCTTTCAACAAGCCTTGGCCCCAAGGTTTCTCCTTATTAAGCATTCTGCTTACTAATCTCGGTCAGAGTCTGCTTCCCAAAGAACTCAACCTGAGACGACTCCTGTATTTTCTCATCCTTTAACTGCCACTGGTCTATGTTTCCTAAACTGAGGGAACATTTTTATAGAAATATTTCATGGCAAAATGACAGAACAACATAAACTCATCTAGGGGCTGACCGCACACAGCATTTTTTCAATACAAACTGAAACACTCGGGTGAGGGATCAGTTCACTAGGGAAGAATTAAGTGATCCTTACCCCTAAATGTATCCTCTGGGATCTCACGGGGAGAGCATTATTACATGTGAGGGCAGCTCTAATTACAAGAAATAATTGCAGGTGGATACAAGGCAGTTCCCCACTTCAGATGATAAATTATACTGAGAGACAAGGACACCCTGTGCAAACCACTAATGCTTTCATCTCCAGGACACTGCAAGGAAATGTCAAGTCCAAAAAATTAAACCCAAGGAAAAGCACATCTGACAAATACCCACTCACAGGAGCTAGTTACTCCAACTGCAACGAGTTGCAATTTAATACCCATAGATCCACTTATTTGTGAATAGTAAGTAAAAATCTCTAAGATCAGAGAGTAAGTTGTAGGAGGGATAAAACAGAGAATGCGCCTTTCCTAAACGCTATGTAACCTGAGGGCATATTCCAGATCTAAGCCTTACTTGGTCAAGTCCACTTTCTTGAAGTCCTTGTGACTGATGAATACTCACTGTTAGGTATTTTTAATTCCGATGGTCTTCAAGACACTTTGGAATCACCTGGAGAGCTTTAGCAATACCGATGTCAGCACCCCCTCTCCAAGACTGTGATTTAACTGGGCGGGACAGGGGCCTGAGAATCAGGATTTGTCAAAGCTGTCCCGGCCATCCTAACGTACAACCCAGGCTCGAGAACCATCTCTCTGTGAGCACTGAAGACGCTACTGCTCACCCTTTCCCCTAAATCTCACTGATTCAGGTAACTCATGCTGTCGTGCTCCTCCTCACTCAGGCATTCCTTTGCAATTATTTCTAAAACGCTGTTATAAGTGGCTTATACCTCCTCGCAGCCACCAAGCAGCGTCTGACCTTTTGCCTTCTCTGGTTCCAGGGATGTCCCCCTATGCCAGTGTCCTATAGTCCTGGAGAGGGCTCCTGCTGCATGGGTTCCCTCCCAGGAAAGTCATATTCTGCCAAGTGCCACTGTCCCCAAGGCCCCCACTGCGGTGCAAAACCTCGCATGAATTGTCAGCGTAGTCTCCAAGTCCTGGTACATAATATCCCACACAGATCTTGTCTGAAAACAGTCTTGTGAGTCCATGAGACAAACTGGTATTCAAATATTCAGAACAAATCCCATGACATTCCCAAATCCCTCCTCATTATCCTGCAAACCTATCTGAAAGGAGAGCCTGTATTTCACTATAAATTTCCTCTCTGTGTTGACGAATCCCCAGTTAACTCCCGTCTTCTCAACTTCTCGTTTCTTTTTATGCTTCCCACCTATTTTATGGGCACACATACCCCTTATTTTCTAATCTCAAGAGCAATTCTGCCTTTATAAGTTTATCCTACAGAAATGCACATGCTTTTGCATAATGTCATATATTCAACGATGCCCACATACAACGTTACTGGCACTAGCAGATAATTAGCAAATACCTAAGTGTCTTTCGATAAAGTAGTGGGCAAGAACTCCCATCCTATGCAATATTAATGATACTAAAAGGAAGGAGGTGTATCCTTCCAAGTTAAAATTTTTTTAACTTGGTGAGATCTTCGATGGTGGGGGTGGGGGTCAGAAGACAATGGGTGATGAGGAGATCACCTCCGAACATTTTTGCTGCATTTTAATTATTTTTATTATAATATATAATGTTACTATAATAAATCTTTTTAAAAAAAATTTTAACAGATATAGGTGTATCTGTTTGCACCTATATGGAAAATCTCTGATATTTTTAACTAAAAAGATAGCAAGTTGCAGAATAATATGCAGAATAAATCTCTGATATTTTTAAATAAAGAGACAGCAAGTTTCAGGATATAAAAAATATTTTTAAAAATTAGTCTAGAAACTAGTATCACAGTGTATGTCAACTATCCTTCAAATACAGCATTTTTTTAGTTAGTTGTCTATATAGAAATAAAACACATACATATTTAAACATACACACATATAACACGGATACATGCAGGTGCACAGAAAAAGAGATATGGAAGAACCCTCTAAGCTACTAAAAGTGATTAGATGTAGGGAGGACTTGAGAACTGAGAGTGGGGTGGAATGAATGAAAATGTACACTTTTAATCATTTCTCTAATTCCCGCATTCTCCACATATATTTACAGACTGTTTGGGGAAATGTTTTAAAATTAAATTTGAAAACTACCCACCAGATTATAGTAATTAGGTCACTGGTAAACTTGGTGAGATCTTCAATGGTGGGGGGGGGGGGTCAGAAGACAATAGGTGATGAGGAGATCACTTCCGAACCTTGTTGCTGCATTTTAATTATTTTTATTATAATATATAATGTTACTATAATAAATCTTTTTTTTTAAATTTTTTTAATGTTTATTTATTTCTGAGACAGAGAGAGACAGAGCATGAGTGGGGGAGGGGCAGAGAGAGAGGGAGACACAGAATCCGAAGCAGGGTCCAGGCTCTGAGCTGTCAGCACAGAGTCTGACGCAGGACTCAAACTCACAAACCACGAGATCATGACCTGTGCCGAAGTCGGTCGCTCAACCGACTGAGCCACCCAGGCATCCCTATTACTGTAATAAATCTACTGCCACACGACCAAAGGTGGATCTAGGTTTTAAGAAACATGAAGCTTATATAACGCGGGGCTCTCTCTTTAAGAACAGAAAATTACTGATATAAAATTACGTCAGAATAGAAAATCACAAATATCAAAAAATGATAAAATATTCACAAAACTATAATATTTTATTATTTGTCTGACACACCTTCAATAGTAATTTTCCAGATAATAGCATCTGGCTCTCGATATTTCATGCCTTTCTCCCACCATTTAGAGTGCCCAGAGCCACAGGATGTGGTTACATGACCAGAGACTTTTTGGTCCCTTGCTTTCAGGTCAGCACAGTGGGTGATAAGAATATTCCTGGAAGACAGTCCTATACCGGTTTGACTAGCAATAATTTATCTCTACATGGAAGTGACTGCAAATGCACAAAATATTAACCCTTAATCAAATATATCTCTGAATCAATTTCTCTTTAGTTGGATTCCCCAAATCCCTGTGACCTTTCCAACACTCTCTGGCAAGAAAAGAAGTGTGACATTGAGTGAGATCAGCCTTTGGGCGTCTGTGATCAAGAATAATTCTGAGAAGATTATCACGACGGGGGAGACTGTCAGGAATATATGTGAAAGACTGAAATGAAGAAATATGGTAAGAGGACATTTTGCCCAGTATACCCTTCCAAGCTGAGTGTGAAAATAAACCATATATACTGGTTGCATCACAAATCCCTTCTAGTAGTTTAGCGGCTGGGATATTTCAAGATACCACAAATCCAACCATCTCCCCTCTATTAAGATCTGATGGTATTACCCTCTCCCTAAAAACTGTGAAAGGTATTAACTGCTCTAGAATCAAGTCCTGATTCCAAAACTTGACACTCAAGGCTTTTGTAATTGGTTCTGCTCCAAATTTCCTATCTCACATTTACCCCCAGGGTATCCCCACACCAGCCATACCCACCTACCTGAGAGATTATTCTCCAGACAGGATACCCTTCCATATCCCACTGACTTTCTAGAATATTTGTCCTTTCCTATTCCTTCCTTTGGTAAAAACCTTACTTATCCTCTAAGACTCAGATAAAATTCTGCCTTCCAGGTAAAGCACAGCACATTCTATCTCCTTGGAATTCACTGCTTCCTCTTTAGTCTCCCAAGGCATTTTGCATAGGATTCTATTATTACACATAGCATAACACATAACATAGTCAGGCTTGGAGTTATAATTGTACCCATGTGGACTTTATGGGACCCAAGTGGATCTTACTGATCTCTGATCTGCATGCATGGAGCAAGAGATCAATAAATCTTCGGAGACTTGAATTAGGCTGGATAATTGCAAAATTATGTCACTGAAAGTCAGTCTTGTTAGAAAGCCTGTGAATTACCAAGGGTGGCCTTTACTGAAGGTTGTAGAAGAGGATTACTAAGCAGCTATTGTACCCTAGTGTTAAAAGATATTTCTTTGGGGGGAAAAAAGTTAAAATCATGACTGTCGTACAAATATTAAGTGAACACTTGAGATTTTAACTCATTAATTAATGAGGGAACCAGTAAAAAGTTAAAATTTGCTCAAAGAATTCTGCGAAGACATACCTGTACAGGCAATCAGGAATACTGAAGTGAATTTACAAGTAGATATAACACCAGTGAATAGCCACAAGGCAACAGTCAACTGTATGGCACCAGACACAATTTATTTACATTTTTATAGACAATAATCGTTTGCATTACTATCAGCTTTCTACAATTTACAGAGTTGTAAAATAGCTCAAAGCCAGTGAAAGACACAGATAACCTGGAATAGTGTACCAGAAAGGACATCCATTTGTCATTTTTGCTCATTTCAAAGCCTGTCACATTTCCTAACAACCTCCCTCCCATGATCATAATAATTTAAAAGATTATTCTTGATCACAGAAAAGGCAGGTCTCATTAGGATTGGCCTAGCAGCTCCCTACATTTTAATTGCCTCTTTACTTGTCCATCACCTCCATTAAAATGTCAACTTCCCAAGGAAAAAGACCAAACCAGTCTTTGTTTTCAATGTTAATTCTGACTCCAATAAATTAATATTTTCTTTGTTTTATGATAATATTTTGGTCAAGTAAAGCCATCATAATGTGTTTTTCCTCTCAGATAGAATATTTGTGAACTGTGGAAGCTAACAATATTTCTTTCCCAAGTATGTCTTTATCTTGAAAAATGAGGTCTTCAATAGTAGCAAGTAATGACCTAGTTTGCTGTATTGTTTAATATCAATGCGCTCAAACACTAAAGAGCATATAACAGTTCTGATATGCTTGTTGAAAGAAATATCACACAAGTAAATCCAGCTTTACTATTTGGTCTAAAAGAATTCCAACCGTAGTAATAATACTGTTTCCTATTCTTATTCATAAAAAAAACCAACACAGAGACCCAATTAAAAGATGCTCACTGTTTCTATAAAAGATTCAACTTACACATGGATTCTTCACTTGAAAAAAACATTGTTATGTGTAATTACAATAGAAAACATTGAAAATCTTTTAAATTCCCAACCAAAGGGATATAGTTTTGGAAAAAGGTGATTCATTAATAACATGTATTGTCATGCACTTATTTTTAAATGATCATTTTGAAAACTATGCTTCCAAAAGAAAAAATATATGATCCATTAAAATGAAATAGAACATAAAAGATTTATACCTGCTGAAAAATATATAATCATTGGAACAAGGCTTGAACAGTAATGATGCATATTGAAAAGAATTGAATTATAGGACACATTTTCTATTTTTGACACTTCCTTTGTGTTGTTACATCAATGTGTTAGACATTTTTAAAAAAGAAAGGAAGAAAGAAATGGTGTTTTATAAAATCTCTTCAGTAGCCTGTGATTTGGATCCTTGTAATAGAGTAAAGTAAAGGGTTTCATTATGCTTTGTTTTGCTAACAGACATCTGATGTCCTTCTCCTGGTGTGATTTTCATTATAGCTCTTTTCAAAGTGCTTGAATTGGGATTAGTTACTTAGTAAGAGGCTTCTTGTTCTTTTAGTCGCTAACACAATTTTTGTATGGCCTGAAATGCAGAATTCCTCACTTTTGTTGAGTCCTTTAAGGGCTGGGACACCGTGACCTTGAAAAAGTCCACAGGAGGAAGACAAACTGTAATGATATCACCATTCAAACAAGAGGCTTTGGATCATCAGCCCTCTGAGAGGGCACAAGACCCAAAACAGACTGGCGTGATGAGCCACGCTGGCTTTTAGGAGTGATACACTAGGCTGGAGTCTGGCTCACTGGATTTACTCATGGAAGTTGGCAGGTGCAGGAAACAAGCTCTGAGGCACTGTTGTGTCCTTATTAAAATCAGCTTATGGAAAACATACCACTAGTCAAAAGATTTTTTGTGACAAAAAGAATACCCCAAAACAGATTTATATTCTGTGAAATGTATAAACACCCATTTCAAGCATCCATAACACACTCTGGGAGAAGCAAGCAGCTATGATGTAATAAATAACAGTTCATATTTATAAATTCCCCTAGTGGTTTATAAATGCAAATGTTCATTCTCTCACCTGCTCTCATGTTCCAGATAAAAAACTAAACCAGGGGCGCCTGGATATCTCAGTCGGTTAAGCATCTAACTCTTGATTTGGGCTCAGGTCGTGATTTCACGGATCTTGGGATCAAGCCCCAACTCAGGCTCCAGGCTGAGTGTGGACCTGCTTGAGATTCTCACTCTCCCTCTCTCTCTGCCCCTCTCCCTGCCCTGCTTGCGCATGTACTCACACAACCGTGCATGTGTGCGTGCTCGCTCGCTCTCAAAAGAAACAAATAGGCATTAAAAAAAAAAGCTGAAAAAAAAGCTTCCCCTTCTAAAAGTACAAAAAGGTATACCTAACATCTCATGACACCTCACAAGGTAGAAATGTCGTTCCTCAGGACAGTGCTATACTCAAGAAGAGCCTTTGCATGAGGGGAAAAAAGGTGGGAGCCAAGCACATCCAATTATAGTTCATAAAAGTTTATTTTAGGAACCAGCTTATCTCCCTGACTTTCCTGAAAAAAATTTTTCACATACTTTTAGTGAGGTCATCACTGGTAGCATATAGAAAATCACGTCAGGAAAAGTCAGAAAATAAAAGTCTGAGCCAGGCACAATTACTACTTGTTGCTAAGTTGAAAAAGCAGCACAGATGCAATATTGTAAGTGTGAACAGTATCAAAGGGCACATGAGGAAAGACAGATCACCCCCCAATCCAGAAGCCCAAGTCTCCTCTCAAGAGGCAACGATTGCCAGCTTCTTACGCATTTTCCCAGGTATCTGAACCATTTCACTGTGAACATAGCAACCGACTTTCTACCTAATCTTTCAAAAGGATTTACTATCAAGAAGTCTATTTTCCAGTTTCAAGACCCACAGAGCCAGAACTGCCCCATAAGTAAATTAAGCAGCTGAGGAATAATAGATCAAAGTAACCAATGACTCTTAGACCCAGTTGAGTCAGTTTGGATAGGTTAAACGATTTATTATCTGCTTTTTTCTCCTGCAAGGTTTCAGTGTCTTTCACCAGGACTGTGGCTCCAACTGACCACCAGTCTCCCCACGGAGCTCTGGAAATGGTCTCTCCTTGGAACCAACCATCAATAGCACTACGTAACTGGGAATAATCTGGCAAGAGGGATGCTTAAGCAGAACGTCTCCGCCTTAAATTGGGGTTAAGAAGAGTTGGAGGAGAGGAAATGCTTTGGGAGATGCTTTTAGTTTCTTCTATTTCAGAAACAAGAGTCAAGGGAGTAAATCATGGCCACAAAATACTTCGATCCTGAAATGTCTTATTAAGTTGTTATCCTATGATCCCTTTAGATAGGAGATGCCTGGATAAAGCAAAACAAAAACAAAAACAAAAACAAAAAACAAAAACAAAACAAAAAAAAAACCTTTAAATAACTTTTTTTCTGATTATAAGAGGTATTGATACATGATAGAAAATGTGAAAACTCCAGGAAAACAGAACATTAAAAGAATCATCATGTCCCCATCCAAAGATAACAATTGGTATGATCTGTCTAGCTACATTCCATCTGTACACATTTCAGTTGTGCTTACAATCTTTTTGGAGTTTTCCCCCTAATATACTAAATTTCCTTCCAACTCAAATCCAAAGAGGTAACTCACTTAAATGGGCTCTTTGTGTCTCTGTCCCCAAGCAGGGCGCCAGCTGTGCGGCAGGTGTGGGAATGAGCGAGTTCCACTGCAGCAGGTGTCTATGCAGCCCTTCCTGGTACCCGCTATCTCCTCCAGCGCTGCCCTGAGCAACAGAAACTATTCTAACAACCCGCTCCGCGGAAGGCAGAGATGAAGCCAAAATGATCTGCACCTGTGAGAAAGGTCTGCCGTTTCTTTTAGGAATCTCTTTAAATAATGGTTAAAAGAGATCTGCTTGGGACTATTGTTGGTTCAGCTTTAGCGCTGGGAGAAAGCTCGAAGGTAACTAGGGAAGATTATCTGTGCCTATTTGTTTAATGCCAGGCTGGCTCCAACTTCCCTAGCATCCATATTGTTCTCCCATAGTTAGGAAAACAAAAACAAAAACAAAAACAAAAAAGGCTATAGGGAGAGGGGAAGAGCACACGGAGGCTGATATGGTCAGAAATCTTCCAGGCACAATATTTTATTCTACATATTTACACAGAATAAATATCTACATACTCTATATTCTATAACTTAAAGCTTCTTTTATTTTTTTAAAATTTTTTAATGTTTATTGTTGACAGAGACAGGCTCCGAGCTGTCAGCACAGAGCCCGATGCGGGCTCGAACTCACAAACTGCGAGATCATGACCTGAGTTGAAGTCAGATGCTCAACCAACTGAGCCACCCAGGCGCCCCTTAAAGCTACTTTTAAAATACAGTTCCTGGGGCACCTTCAGTCAGTTGAGCGTCCAACTTCAGCTCAGGTCATGATCTCACGTTCATGGGTTTGAGCCCTACGACAGGCTCTGTACTGACAGCTCAGAGCCCGGAGCCTGCTTCGCATTCTGTATCTCCCTCTCTCTCTGCCCCTCCCCTGCTCGCACTCTGTGTCTCTTTCAAAAAAAGAAAAAGAAAAGAAAAAAGTTAGAAAAAAAAAATAGTTTCTAATGGAAGTAGGTATTTATTGCTGCTTTAAAAGATAGCAAATACTATTCCAATATACTCTGATGCAATTAATGACTCAGAGTATGGATTAACATAGGAAATCAAGTTACATGTTTAGCCTAGAACATGCCATCAAATGTTCTAACCACACTATATCCTTATATATAAATACATTAAGTAGCTTTAACGGTTTTTACACCAGCAAACACTGTTGTATTGCTACCTTTTTTCAAAGTGAAACTGATATTACTGAACACCAGGCAAAAACAAGTGTATATGCTAATAAGAACAGCAAGTATGAAGGGGGAGATCTGCTAAGCACAGTTGCAGTATAGCAAAATGAGTAACAACATATTTTCCACCTAAAAATAAATAAGCACTACATATAGTCTCAAGATGGAAAACATCTTTGGAACTATATACTCTCATCTATTACACTATTGTAAACATCCTAAGATGTCAAGAAAGTTGACTTTACCACCACCTTTCATAATTCAGGCTAATACTGAGAAATCTTTATTGACAATAAACTTCCCTACAAATAAAAAATTAATTCATCATTTTGGATTCATCATTTTGGATCATTTTATTTTTGTTTTTGGCTCAAGTCTAAGCATCTAGCATGGTAACTTCTGGTTTTAGAGGAAAATTAGAAGCCTAATAGAGTAACAATGTAGAGTCCACCTATGAAATGGAAGAGCCGTTTAAAACCTTTAAAAAAAAAAAAACTACTATAAGCATAACACCTGGACCATTACACCTACTCCCTTAACCAAGTAAGTAGAATAGGGTGCCAAGTCTTTCTGATCAGACACAACTCTCCACACACAAATCCTTTGAGCAATGGGCACCTTAACCTCGGTTCTTCATGGAACCCTAGGTATCTCCTAGAACATATATTCTGCATTCCAAGAGACCATCATGACCCAATAAGGAAGGCAAACAACTGAAATCCAATGGATTTGTTGCCAACTAACTGCAACAGACAGCAGATTCAAATTTGAACTTCCGATTACCATATCCCTAGGGGTTTTCCAATTTGGCTCCTATTAATCCACGTCTTCCTTACTTGCATCCCCCTTGCTCCTTCTGATGAATCAGTACATTTAAAAAAACTAACACAGGGACATTTAAAAAAAATTACATAGGTGGGGTACCTGGGTGGCTCATTCGGGTAAGCGTCCAAGTCTTGATTTCAGCGCAGGTCATGATCTTGAGTCCCGTGCTGGGCTCCATGCTGGGAGTGGAATCTGTTTAAGCTTCTCTCTCTCCCTGACCCTCTGTCCCTCTCCTGCTCATGCATGTGCGCTCTCTCTCTCTCTCTCTCTCTCTCTCTCTCTCTCTCTCTCTCTCTCAAAAATTAAATAGTTAAAAAGAAAAAGTCAAGCAACAGAAAAATGTATGTAGTACAAGGTAAGTATCACTTGCTGTCCAGATCCCAAGTCCCTCAGGCCTGCTTTATAGCAACCACTGCCACCGTATTTGAATCTCCTTCTGGAAACAGTCCCAGATACACATGCACACAGGTGTGTTTATACAAACATGTAGCTTTTTTTTTTTTCTGTCCACATGTTTTTTCTCTGTCCACATAGTACATAACATGTTTTTTCTCTGTCCACATAGTACAGTTAGTACAAAGATCTAAGAGAAGGATACCATCGTAGGTGCCTCTATTATACTCTCACACGCAACCTATGGATTATTCGAGCTTGTCAAGACCATTTTCACTTTAAAAAAATCATAAAAATGCCACTTATAGCCTCATCCACATGTTGAAGAACAGACCAAGGAGAGACAGACACCCGATAGTACTCCACTGCTGATTCACCCCTCCCTGGCACAAATTAATTCTCAAGGGCCTATGAACCCACTTAAGAGAATTGCTATCCTGCCCACATTTTTTCGTCTCAGCACTGAGGTGTAAGTCAGAAGCACCTGAAATTTGAACATATGCAGAGCCATTTCATCAGTTATCTGGAGTTGTTATTTTTGTTGATTTTCCCTCTATCCCTTCAGGCTTAGACAGAGGGAAAAAAAAGACCTTATTAACTTATGCTTTCTTGTACACAAAATGCTATGGGCAGCAAGTCTCTACTTAATGGGAACACTGAGAATAGCAACAAAATAAAAATAGTGATAAAGGCTGAAAACAACAAGCCAGGGCAGCCAGATGATCATGGACCACAGATTCTGATTTCTCTCCAGTGGACTTCCAAAATGCTTCAAGTTCAAAGACCCATCATGGCATGACATATCTGTGTGGGACAGAAAAGGCCATTCCTGTGAGTTCGAACAGCACAGTGATCAGATGCATCTCTGCAGGGATTTCCGTCCATCTACCCATCTAGACCACTTCAACCTCTCCTACATCTAGAGATCTAGCTTTCCTGTGTGAGGACTCTTGGATACAAAGCATAATGAACACATTCGATGGGCCACAGCACTTTTTGCTGCTCCACAAATTATCTGGGGAGTATGCACCATATGCTTTCCCTTTCTCTAAGCTTCTACTTTTGGTTCCTCCTGAAGGCATATCTCATTTACTGTTGTTGGCATATGTGTCTGTGCTTTTCAGTAAGTGAATAACCCATTGAAAACAACTGCATGAACCATCATCCCATGCTTTATGCTGAGTTGTATATACTATAACCACTGGAAAGCAGCAATATTTAGTCTAGGGACAACTTCACATGATACATACTTCCTTTGAAAGAAAGTATCCTCAGACCATTTGGGGGAAGATATGAATACAAAACTCAGCCGCATGTGGTATCAAAACTTAAAAGAGTTTATCACAGATGAGATACATATTCAGTCATTGACGAAACTGTAAGGTTTCATTTATAAAAGGCAGAAATAAGAAAAATATGTCATAATGTAATTCCAGATGTATCTACAGTTGTAGGTGCATTTCCATTTTTGTTAAATGTTTATACTTAAACTTTTGTGAGGATATCATGTCTGAAATGAGTATTGTTGCCTTATATTGACATTACACTCCCTCTTTCATCCTTGTAACAGTTCATGCCTTCCATATACATCTGCTGAGATGCTGCCTAAAGGAAGTAAATACTGCCAGTGTTTTCACATGTGCACATAAAAATGCATTTAATTCATATTTTGGATAAGAAAAACATATCAAATACAATTCAATATCACACATCTGTAATGTCTAATTATTCTAAAAACTAAGTTGAGACTTCTCATTATGTGGATCTCTGATTGCAAACCAATATATATATTTTATGTGTGTTCACTTTTGCTAACTAGCTAATTAACATCTCTTCCTTTGATCAACTTTTCATGCCCTCCAAAAGGTAAGATCTATGTAACTTCAAACATTTGGTAACTTGTTTTATAAAACTTCTCATCCACTTATGCCTATGTTAATCAATAATGTTATGATACTCATAATCCATCTACTGAGTGCCTACCATGTCCCATTTAGTCCTTATAACAATCTTGCAAGGTAGATATTATTACCAAGGGAGGAAAGGGACACCCAGGGATCTGATATGTCAAGTATTTATATGGCACATGAGATTCAAACCTATTGTAGATGAGCTGTTTTCATGGGGCGAAGACTGAAGACATGACCACAGGCTTTCACCACTGCCACAAGCAATAGCAGAAGAATTGGGGAGGATGCTCCATCTTGGTTCTGTCGTGATAGTCCCAGAGAAAGAATACGGTAGACCCCCTGGAAGCATGTGCTCACTGCAGGCCCATGCATTTTGGCCCTATGCATATACTATGACTGTTGGCCACACTAAAACCATCTACTCACTTTGCAGTCAATGGACAGAAAACCGAGCGGAAGCCCCCACCAGAATTCTATGGAATGGGTGGTAGAGGTGAAGAAGTTCCCCACAGAAAGACAAGTGATCTTACCAGAGGAAGAAGGTCAGTGCCACATTAAGTACACACACACAGCACAACACAACTTCAAATTCCTTTAACGCACCTACCGTTGAGAAGTAGGTCTAAGCCCCCTGAACTTGAACGTGGTTCATGCCAGCTTGACTAATCGAGTATGGTGGAAGTGATACTGTCCAGCTTCCAGGCCAAAGAAGTAAGAAACCGACAGCTACTGTATCTCTTGAAATGCTCACCCTTGGAAACCGGCCACAAGGCTACAGCTAAGTTTGTGGGGAAGGCCATGCGGAAAAGAAGCGAGGTCAAAGGCCCCTATCCCCAGCAGAGCTTGCAGCCAATAGCCAGGACCAAACTGCCAATCAGGTATGGGAGCCATCATCTAAGTATATCCTCGATCCCTCAGCCAAGCCTGCCCAGTGATGCTGCATGAAGCAGAGATAAGAGCCCTGCTGAAATTGCATATCTGTGATCTAACTACTAGGGGCACTGCCATTAAGCACTGCGGGTACCTGTTATATAAAAGTGAAACAACCAGTCACCAAATTGTCACTCTTTCCTTTGCATTAAACACACAAACTTTGCTCAGTATCTTTTCCACAGTCTTCTGAGTACCCACCACTATACCAAGCATATTGTAGCTGTGCTGTAACTATTCATGAAATAATTGAATTACACATTCCCAAGGCATTATCATCTCTTTGTAATGGGATAAATGGTACCAAGAACTTAAGTGAACTGCACAAGCGGTTCTCAGGCGGAACTGGAAGATTTTCATATTTAAGTCAAACGCATTATCTACTATGACCCTCAGAACAGTCTCTCTGTGTTAAGTAAAATCCATCTCTTCTTCTCATGGAACAATATGACAGGTGGTGTCGAATGTTTTCTAAGCTTTAAAAATAAGCATGCTGAAATATCTGGAAACAAAGGCTATAAACCAGTAGCACTAGCTAATCTTGGAGAGCAAGTCTTGGGGTTTGAGGAAGCAACTGATATCTACTTTCTGTACCACTTTCACTTCCTACAAATGAACATGTATTAATTTTATACTTTTAAACGACATTAAATTACATCTAGTAAGGAAATCTACCAAAATGTTAGCAGTATTGTGATTATGGGATTATAAGGGTTTCACATTGACATTTAATATCTAACTCATTACTGATAATGAACATATATTCCCCTGTAGTTCTCAAAGAATTTCAAATTTTTATCCATGAAGATCCCAAATTTTATGTAACAGAAAAAAATCGCTGTACATTATCTGGATATGTCATGCAAAATCAACTGTAACACATACCAAGCTCAGATTCACATATGAGAACAACCCATGTCCACATGCACCAAGAACCATTATGTGGAAGCTTTGCTCTAGGACACAGCACCAATAAGAATATAGCAAATCACTCCCTTGATTAAACCTTTTTACTCTTGAAGCTTTTATCTTGCTATGGCAGCATTTTCAGGAAAGGAGCCTGAAACATGCCCTTTCTTAGTGTTCATGGTTAAGTGGAAAGATGGTAAAGAGCCCATCTGTGTGTGCCTCTGAGGCCCAAGCATGACTAAGGGATACTAAATCTCTGATATTTCCAAAGCTTTCACACTTGTGTAACAGCTAGAAACTCTGGTTAATACTATACCTCAGATTCTCTTCAGTTATAACTGAAAATTTTCTCTGGACACAAAATTTCAAGGTACTCACACTACGGTTCCAGATTTTCTATTTCTATCAGTGGACTGAGTTAATTGTCAGTCCATATTATGAGTTATCAAAAACCAAGCATTTTATTCATTCATTTATATATTCAATCTATGGCTGAAGAGCAGGTTTAAGTGGAAGATACATAACAGGTAGTTCTGTTATCAAATGTCCAAAAGGATGATGGCCAACAGGCACATGAAAAGATGCTCAACGCCGCTCCTCATCAGGGAAATACAAATCAATACCACACTCAGATACCACCTCACGCCAGTCAGAGTGGCCAAAATGAACAAAACAGGAGACTATAGATGCTGGAGAGGATGTGGAGAAACGGGAACCCTCTTGCACTGTTGGTGGGAATGCAAACTGGTGTAGCTGCTCTGGAAAAAAGTGTGGAGGTTCCTCAGAAAAGTAAAAATAGACCTACCTTATGACCCAGTAGTAGCACTGCTAGGAATTTACCCAAGGGATACAGGAGTACTGATGCATAGGGGCACTTGGACCCCAACGTTTATAGCAGCACTCTCAACAATAGCCAAATTATGGAAAGGGCCTAAATGTCCATCAACTGATGAATGGATAAAGAAATTGTGGTTTATATACACAATGGAGTACTACGTGGCAATGAGAAAGAATGAAATATGGCCTTTTGTAGCAACATGGATGGAACTGGAAAGTGTGATGCTAAGTGAAATAAGCCATACAGGGGTGCCTGGGTGGCTCAGTCGGTTAAGCGGCCGACTTTGGCTCAGGTCATGATCTCGTGGTCCATGAGTTCGAGCCCCGCGTCAGGCTCTGTGCTGACAGCTCAGAGCCTGGAGCCTGTTTCAGATTCTGTGTCTCCCTCTCTCTGATCCTCCCCTGTTCATGCTCTGTCTCTCCCTGTCTCAAAAATAAATAAAATGTTAAAAAAATTTTAAAAATTTAAAAAATTAAAAAAAAAAAAAGAAGCCATACAGAGAAAGACAGATACCATATGTGTTGACTCTTATGTGGATCCTGAGAAACTTAACAGGAACCCATGGGGGAGGGGAAGGAAAAAAAAATAGAGAGAGGTTAGAGTAAGAGAGAGCCAAAGCATAAGAGACTCTTAAAAACTGAGAATAAACTGAGGGTTGATGGGGGGCGGGAGGGAGGGGAAAGTGGGTGATGGGCATTGAGGAGGGCCCCTGTTGGGATGAGCACTGGGTGTTGTATGGAAACCAATTTGACAATAAATTTCATATATTAAAAAAAATGTGCAAAAGGACGACCTCTTGTCCGCTATCGGCTATGTTAGCTGCCTATCCAACTATGATCCCTGCTCTCCATAAAATGAACTCATAGAAACAAAGAGCAGAATGGTGGTTGCCAGGGACTGGGGAAGTAGGGAAAGTGGACGAATGGTGGTTAAAGGATACAAACTTTCAATTATAAGTTCTGAAAGATATAACGTAAGGCATGGTGACTACTGTTAATAAAGACATATGGGATACCTGTAATTTGCTAAGAGTATATATAGATCTAAAGTGTTCTCAACACATACATACACACACACACACACACACACACACACAAAACTATATGAAGTGATGGGTTTATTAGCTTGATTGTGATGATCATTTCACAATGTATACATATATAAAACTCATACCACATATCTTAAATATATACAATTTTTACCTGTCAATCATACCTCAATAAAGCTCGGGGGGGGGGGGGTGGGAATGGGCAGAAGTCTTAATGGACACCTCACCAGAGAAGAAATCCACATGGCAAATAAGCATGTGAAAAGATGCTCCACACATCATTTGTCATCAGCAAAATGGGAAGGAAAACAAGATACCACTGCAGATCTATCAGGATGGCTAAAATCCAGAACACAAAACCAACTGTTTGCGAGGGTGTGGAGCAACCGGAACTCTCGTCCACTGCTAGCAGGAATGTAAAACAGTACAGACACTTTAGAAGACAATTGATAGCTTCCTAGAAAACTAAACATACCTCTACCATACAATCCAGAATCATACTCCTTAGTATTTACCCAAAGCAGTTAAAAGCTTTTGCCCACACAAAAGTCTACACACATACATTTGCAGCGGTTTCATTCACAAATGCCAAAACCTGGAAGCAACCAAGATGTCTTTCAGTAGGTCAATGAGCAAATAAATTGTGATACATCCAGACAATGGAATATTACTCAATGCTAAAAAAAAAAATGATCTATCAAGCCATAAAAAGACATGGAAGAAACAAATGCATATTACTATAGGAAAGAAGAAAATGTGAAAAGGATACATACAGTATGATTCCAAATATATGACTAAATCCGGAATTAAGGGAAAGGGAGGGATGAATAAGTGGAGCACAGAAGATCTTCCTGGCAGTGAAACTATTCTATATGATACTATAGTAGTAGATACATGTCATTAAATGTTATACATTATACATATACCCACAATGTGTAACATCAAGACTGGAAGCCTAATGTAAACTATGGAGTTTAGATGATAATGATATATCAATGAAGCCTCATGGACAATGCATGGACTCATGGACCACTCGGGTATATGATGTTGATAGTTGGGGTCGATGTAGGGTGGGGGGGACAGGGATACATGTATGGCAACTCTCTACTTTCTGCTAAATTTTTCCTTGAACCTAAAATTGCTCTTAAAAATAAGGCTTATTAATTAAAAAAACAAAGTCAAGGAAAAATGTTAAGAATTATCATCTTTGGGCTATGAAAACATGGTTTTCTTTTCCATACTCTTCTATATTGTCCAATTAACCACTATTAGAATTTTATTGAATGATTTTATTTTCAGGTCAGAAAAAAAATGTGTATTTACTGATTATAGCTGAAGATTTTCCTCCTTCTCTTGATTCCCACAACTGCTACTCTGATTTTGCATAAACTCACACCTGCACTACCGGCAAGAGTACCCAAGTTCCCCATCATCCCATTTACGCTCAGGTTCATCATATATGTATACGTATATATACATATATATATATACACATACGTACGTATACATATACACACATATATACACATACACGTATATACATATATATACATACACATACATATATATATATATATATATATACACACACACACAAATATATACACGTATACATACACATACACATTACTCTTCCTTAGGTACCATCTCACCATGCCATTAGCTTTTCCTAAGTCTCAGGTGTATCCACAGTCCTCTTCTTAACTCCCTCCAATCTATCCAGGGCTGCTGCACCCTCCTTGCCCACATACACACTTCTCCATTCATTTCTTCCAATGTTCCAAGCCATGGTGATTGTTTTTATTCTATTACTTTCCATAAAAAGCATAGGCCAGGGCTTTAGGAGATTGACTATAAACCAAGATGCACCATATACTGGCTTCAAGGTCTGCGGTACAAAGTAGAATCTCCTAAATCAGATTTTAAACTCCGTCATCTAAGGAATCAATGCATTACCTTTGCCTTTCATGTTATCAACTCCACTTCTAATGGATCCAATGACAGGATATATGGAACCCACTTTAAAATACTTCAGTAAAAATACATGAGGGGATTTCAAAAAAAAAAAAAAGGATGCAAGGTTGATCCTTGCTGAATATGGATGTTGATTGTATGGGGATTTTTGAAAATACTATTTCCCTAGTTGGTGTGAGTTCCGAAAAAGGAACTGCGAAGAGTTTAAGACTACTAAATGCTATTTCTGAAACTTAAAATTATCACTCTGTAAATCATGTCTCCACCAAACTATTTATACAACCAAATACACCTCTTTTACACATATATGCTTTCATTTTTAATATACCATTTAACTTATACAAAAGTTCCTACTGACTCTCCATCATAAAAGTGTGTCCATGTATATAAATTATGCAAAGATTAAACAATCTAAAAATTAATTTAGAAAATAAAGTGCCTGGTTTGTGACATCATTTTTCACTGTCCAAAGAAATGTGAGGACCAGGACCCCCCTTCTCTTAATTTTGCATCATTTACATATAATGACCTCAATCTGGGTCACAAAATGGTAATATTATTGCAGTTAGTATGATTAATTCACTTACTTGTTTATTTAGTTTGTACATCATTTTAATCAAATAGAAATGTCAAGGAAGTTGAGCCTTTGCATTTAAAGTTTTTTAAAAATTAAATAAGGTAGAAAGATCATTTTAATCATGACAAAAACATGCTAGTTTCGGAAAGCACTTTTTCATATTAAAATCACAAACCATTAAAAAACCCTGAACCCTTCCCCCAACAAGCCCTCTTTAGTTGCAAAAAATGGAAGCCTGTCAAAGTGCCACATCCCTATTTAGCAATTAGAAAAATTTAGGCTTCCCAAGTCTCAGTAGCAGCCTTCACATCTCCTCAATCATCAACCAACAGCACAAGTACAAGCGGAAAATAGCACGCAGCCACTCGCCAAGTAATGTGGCCACACGTGTCTTCAACAGGCAGGAATGCCTACCGCCCTCTTGACTTGTCATAATCTCTGCTCTTGTCCTGCTTCCCAAACACCTGATAATGGGGTCTCTAGCCTGGAGACGGTGCACAGGGGCTTATCTTTCCAAACCTCATTTTCTTCACTTATTATGTTGAGATAATAACAGCATGTACCCCATAGAGCTGTGGTTATTAGGTGAGATAATGCATGTGGAGTGGTCACAGTGCCAGGCATAAAAAAAAAAAAAAAGTCTCAAAATGTGAAAATAATAATAAAACTTCAAAGAACAGTCATGGAATTATTTTTTCTTTTGTTTATTTTCATCACCTGAGGTTTTGGGGATAGTTCTAGAAAAACAGAATTCAGTGGGTAGAATTCTCCTCGCCTTGGATGGCCCCAAACCACCTGCTTTAGTCTGGGCTCTGACTCCATCAACTTGCTTGAATGAGAATCTGGTAAGAGGCAATCCCAGGAGCAAATTACGGTGTCCAATTTAAGAAAAAGAATATAAGATGACAAATACGGAACTGTGGACAAATGCGTGTGCTTATTTAGAATGAGAAATTACAGAGAAATTATCTATAAAAATCTGAAAAACTCCACTGTTATTACAAAATGCAGACACATGACACTTGTATTAATTGGGTGCCTAAAACGCATCCAGAAAATATTTTTTGGCTTGTTTCTCTTTTTGTAACCTGTATACTCTGATTGCTTTCTTACATGGCAACAATTTTGTAATTTCGCTTTCTCTAGAGAGAATAGAATGTTAATTTAGTCTTTCCTCTAGCACGGCTGACTGAATTTTTTTTTTTTTTTTTTACTTTTGATAGTTTGTATTCATAAGACATGCGACTTCACTTATAGATGTACCTTCTGTTTGCAGCACTACTACAGAAGAGTGCCTTACAAACACAGAAATTCTGATAAATTCTGGTTCACACTGTTTCCATAAAAAATGTAGAGTACATTTATAATTTTATACGCCGCATTATATTCCTGAGAAAAATGAGAGATTAGCGAAACATGCCTGAGGTTACACAGCTGGCAGATTGCTGAGCTGGGGCTCCATTTCTGACAGCTGGCATTCATTATTACTCACATTTTTACCCAGCACTCCACATTACGCCTTCCAAACTAACACCCACACCCCTGACATCTTGATCAACCGTGAAGAGGGGAAGGGAGAGGACGGGAGACAAACTAGCATTTACTCAATATTTGCTGTGTGTCAGGCTCGTAGGTTTGGCAATTTCCTTATCTCATTTACTCCTCAAAGAAACCCTGAGAGGTCAGTGTCATTTCCACCAACTTACAAATGAAGAAACTGATACTGAGAAGTTCAAGGTTACCACATTAATAGAGAGGCAACTATATGGCTCTTAAATCCATGTTCTTTCCACCATACAAATCTGATTCCTTTAAAAGGGAAGGGAAGGGGTGCCTGGGTGGCTTGGTCTGTTAAGCGTCCGACTCTGACTCTTGATT
Organism: Panthera tigris; assembly: GCF_018350195.1. Classification (NCBI taxonomy): domain Eukaryota; kingdom Metazoa; phylum Chordata; class Mammalia; order Carnivora; family Felidae; genus Panthera; species Panthera tigris. The sequence goes on from NC_056674.1 coordinate 50,888,057, forward strand.
TCAGCTCAGGTCACGATCTCACAGTTCATGAGTTCAAGCCAGCATTGGGCTCCGTGCTGACAGAATCCCTGTTTAGGACTCTCTTTATGCCCCTCTGCTACTCTCTCTCTCTCTCTCCATGCCTGCCTCCCTCTCTCTCTCTCTCTCTCTCTCTCTCTCTCAAAAATAAATAAACTTTAAAACAGAAGAGAAACATGTAGGATAAAACTGGGATAAAACTGTAAAATTCAACTCCAAGGTAACATATTTTACGTAACAAATACTCTTGTTAGTTCCCTATCCTTTCTTGGGTTGTAAATGGAATGGATCCACAAAAGCACTCCCTACTTGTCGCTCTAAACACTCCTTGATGATGGCTAACCTTATGCAGACCCACAGTGGCTAATGGACACTTGAAAACTCATGCGGGTGAGGAAGGGAAAGAAAGCACTGGAAATATATAGTTGCATATTTTAGTGTTTACAGCATACATGTATTTTTGCCTCATCCCTACAATGCTTACTGCCCCCAAAACATTTCCAGATTCCTCAAAATTATTTGGTTACTTTTTTTTCACCTGGCAACTTTTTATCCCTAAAAACACTAGTACACTATTCGGCCACACTTGTCCACAATACAAACAAAACCAAGTTTCTCCTTGTGATTACTTTGTTGTTTTTGTGGGGCGGGTTGATTTTGCGTGCAATTTATTATGGTGGGAGAAAGGACTGCCTTCTTTCTTTTTACTTTTTAGGGTTTTTTTTTTATTGTGGTAAAATATACATAAAATTTATCATTTTATTTTTAAGTGTAGACTACAGTGGCATGAGGTACCTTTACATGTTGTGCAAACATCATCACCTTCCACTTGATCTTAGCCAAAAGGCCGAGAAGCGATAAACATCATCACCTTCCATCTCCAGAACTTTTTCATCTTCCCAAACTGAAACTGTGTAACCATAAAACAGTAACTCCCCATTCCTTCCTTCCTTCTTCCAGCCTCTACCAACCACCACCACTCTTATTTTGTTTCTAGGAGTCTCAGTAAGTGGAAGCATACAATATTTGTCCTTTTGTGTCTCGCTTATTTCACTTAGCATAATGTTCTCAAGGTTCATCTGCATTATAGCATGTGTCAAAACTTCACGCCCTTTAAAGGATGTATACACATGCACACACACACACGTTTTGTTTTATCAATTCACCTGTCAACAAACATTTCAGTAATGTTTTCACCTTTTGGCTATAGCGAAAATGCTGCTGTGAACACTGTTGTACAAATATCTGTTCTATCATGTAAGATGAGGAAGTTAGCACTATAAAAACTGTTAATTTGAAATCTGCTCTGGTGATCCTGAGGTCTCCCCCCACCAACCCCCACCACGGTTGGGTCTGAGGCAGGAGCTGGGAGGGAACCCCTCTGTGGTTCTGCCACAGCCACTGTTTGTCAGAAGTAAAGCCTCATGTGAAAACTGTGCCATGCACTACTCAGGGTTTCTCCACCACAGTCATCATAGGCTTTTATGAATAAGGTATAAAAGTCCTTGTGTGGACATACATCTTCTCTAGGGTAGATTCCTACAGATGAAATGACTGGACCATCTTGTAATTTCCATGTGAAGATTCTAAGAGTCTGTCAAGTGTTTACTAAGTAGGTGTAATTTTTTTTCAGCAAAGGTGGGAAGATATCAGCCATTATTTATTCAAATACGTGTTTGACTCATTTCTCTCTCTCCTTTTTCTCTTTCTGGAATTCCCCTTATGCATACACTGGTTGCGTGATGATGCCATGCCTCACAGGTCTCGTGCATTTTTTTCAGAATGGATGAATTCTGAAATTGGATGAGTTTCAGATTGGATGAATTTATTCAGATTGGATGAATTCTATTTTTTTAAGGAGCTCTTTTTTATTTTTTTTTTTCTGAAGAAATCGCATTTATTTATTATACTAGGGGATCAGCGGATTTTTTTCCTGTATCTTTTTTTTAATATGAAATTTATTGTCAAATTGGTTTCCATACAACACCCAGTGCTCATCTCAAAAGGTGCCCTCCTCAATACCCATCATCCACCCTCCCCTCCCTCCCGCCCCACATCAGCCCTCAGTTTGTTCTCAGTTTTTAAGAGTCTCTTATGCTTTGGCTCTCTCCTACTCTAACCTCTTTTTCTTTTCTTCTCCTCCCCCATGGACTTCTGTTAAGTTTCTCAGAATCCACATATGAGTGAAAACATATGGTATCTGTCTTTCTCCGTATGACTTATTTCACTTAGCATCACACTCTCCAGTTCCATCCACATTGCTACAAAAGGCCATATTTCATTCTTTCTCATTGCCACGTAGTATTCCATTGTGTATATAAACCACAATTTCTTTATCCATTCATCAGCTGATGGACATTTAGGCTCTTTCCATAATTTGGCTATTGTTGAGAGTGCTGCTATAAACATTGGGGTCCAAGTGCCCCTATGCATCAGTACTCTTGTATCCCTTGGGTAAATTCCTAGCAGTGCTATTTCTGGGTCATAGGGTAGATCTATTTTTAATTTTCTGAGGAACCTCCACACTGTTTTCCAGAGTGGCTGCACCAGTTTGCATTCCCACCAACAGTGCAAGAGGGTTCCCATTTCTCCACATCCTCGCCAGCATCTATAGTCTCCTGATTTGTTCGTTTTAGCCACTCTGACTGGCATGAGGTGGTAACTGAGTGTGGTATTGATTTGTATTTCCCTGATGAGGAGCGACGTTGAGCATCTTTTCATGTGCCTGTTGGCCATCCGGATGTCTTCTTTAGAGAAGTGTCTATTCATGTTTTCTTCCCATTTCTTCACTGGATTATTTGTTTTTCGGGTGTGGAGTTTGGTGAGCTCTTTATAGATTTTGGATACTAGCCCTTTGTCCAATATGTCATTTGAAAATATCTTTTCCCATAAGGAGCTCTTTTTTAAAGTTTATTTATTTATCTTGAGAGAGCACGCAAGCAGGAGAGGGGCAGAGAGAGAGAGAGAGGATCCCAAGCAGACTCTGTGCTGTCAGCGCAAAGCCCAATGTGGGGCTTGAGCCCACGAACCATGACATCATGACCTGAGCTGAAATCTAGAGTCAGACACTCAACTGACTGAGCCACCAGACACCCTTTGGGTGAATTCTATTGCTGTATCTTCACGTTTTCTTATTCTTTCTTCTGCTGTCTTAGGTCTGCTGTCGAGCACCTTCTGTGAATTTTTCATTTAGTTACTGTATTTTTCAATTTCAGAATATCCATTTGGTTCCTTTTAAAATAACTTCTCTGTCTTTTCATTAGGATCATTTATCAGATGAATCAGTGTCCTCATACTTTACTTTATGTACTAAAACATGCTTTCCATTAGTTCTATGAGCTTATTTATAATAGCTACTTTGAAGTCTGACTTCTAAGTCCAGTGTCAGGATCCCTCAAAAACAGACTCTACTGACTAATTGTCTTCCCTGTGTATAGGTCACACTTTCCTATTTATTTGTACGTGTCACAAATTTTGTTGAGAACCGTAACTTTTAGATAATAGTGTATAACAAATCTGGATTATGATGTCCTGATATGGATTTCTTTGTTCTTGTTTGTTGTTTGTCTTTGTTTAGGATTAACCCCATAGAGTCTGTCTGACCTGCAGTGTGTGGACAATGTTCTCCGCTCACTTTTTTTTTTTTTAATATTGGTTTTAGTTTTTATTCTTAATGGCTTTCCAGAGGTGTCTGGGTCAGCAGTGCTTAGGAGTCAGCCAATGATTCATTACAGGTTGTGCTCAAACACATGGAGCCAGTAAAAGCTTTGGCTACTCTTTGCCAATGCATCTGTACCTGGGTTGAGAAATATAGTAATAATTCAAGTAATTTATAAGTACTGAGCCTTATTATATCACCTTTGCACACGCGCAAGGCATTGGCTTCAGCCAGAAACAAGTAAAATGCTAGGACCCTCCCTGGTGAACCCTAAGCATACACAGCCTTATGCATGTACACAACCGTATAAACTTCGAGGAACACGTGGAGCTTATCGTTGTCCACATGGCCCTTTCACTTCCACATTTCCCTCTTAAATTTCTGGCTCATCCACTTCCCACTGCCTTCCCCATCCAGGATTACAACATTGGACTACCTGTTGCATTGGCCTTCCTTGTCCATTTCTGTTTCCAACAATGCCCGAGGACATTCCCTTTCTCCAAGGTGTACTCCAATTTAAGCCAACCCTCTCTGATAGCAAATCTTCTTCATCTGCCCACAGAGTATCATCCACGTCCAGAGAGGATCACCCTTCCTTCAAGGCAGCTGAAGTCCCCTCGATTCTGGATTGGCTAGAGAAAAACATTATCCATTCCTCATGTCTGCTCATCTTTATAAACTGGAGAAATGCATAACAGAGCAGGCATCTGTTGCCATAGTTCATTAAGTGCTCTCTCTGTGAGCAGCCACTTACAGGAAGGAAGAGGAAAAGGAAATATTCAATCAAGTATTTTTTCACTCCCCTGCATTTTATTCCCTCATTAGATTTTACCTCAGAACCAAAACAAAAACAAAATAAGCGAGCAAAGAAAAAAGCTTCCTGCCACATTACTGTTTTTTCCAGTTTGGATGCAAACACAGGATTATCCTTTTCTTGGTTGATGGTCTTCAAAAGCAGCACTCTGAACCTAGTTCTCATTTCATCTATCTGCTCAAACACCTTATTAGGAGAGGAAAATAATAGGTGGTGTTTCTTCCAATAATAACTACCCGATACCCTACTAGTCTCCCAGGCTAGCCATCTGTACTCAAGTGGACGTTCAAAGATTGTTTTCTACAGTGATAGCTACATTCCCAGTAACCTCCTAATTGAAAACTGCAGGGATGCTCAATGATGCTGCTCTTTGAAATTGTGCTGCCTCGACTGGGTTTTTATCAATCTCAAGGGTAGATGTTCTCACTGGGAGGGCAGTCTCACTAGCCTTCACTTTATAAACAGGAATATAAGTCCAGAACCAAGAAAATATGTAAGCTACTTTCCTGGAGATCATACATCAGCTCAGTCAATGCTCTGTTCTTCCCTGAAGCCTAATTTTCCCTTAGAATCCAGAGCAAGCCAAGGACAGCTTTCTTGTATCCATCATTCCTTCATAGATATCCATGTTGGGCTTCTAACTGAAGGAGGGTGACAACGGAGAATGGGCCATCAGACAGAGGTGCAGAGGAGAGAAAGGGGAAAAAAAAACAAACTTCAAAGAGGAAAGAGGATTGCTTGAGGGGAAAAAACCCAGGAAATACCTAAATAGTTGGGTAAAAGTGTTGGTTTCCCTCCAAAAAAGGTTTTCTTGAAGGAGAGGCAAGAATCGAAATTCTAGCTTGCTCAATTACCAGATGTATTTCTCGGTTAATTTCTTTAAATTTTTTGAATTTCAGTTTATAATTCTGTAAAGTATGGATATGGATCATGCCATTCCTCTTCCTCTACCCAGCACTTGGCATGAAAGTGGAAAATATCTTCCATTATATTTATGAAGACAAGGAGGAAAGGAGGAACCAAGCATTCTGTGTCTGCTTAAAAAACCTGGATGTATTTTGGTATACATTCTTTAACTCTCTTCCAGACGTTTCCAACCAGAGATTTTCTACAAACTCTGTGCTAAAGATCTTCAACTAAACCGAGTGGAGTGTTTGTAGGTTTTGGTTTTAAAAAGCAGATTTGGGGGGAGTAACATCAGCAAGATAGTGGAATAGGAAGCCCTACACTCTCCTTTATCCAGAAACACGGATTTAACAGCAACAAACCAACAAAATACCTCAGTGTGAAATGCAGAAACTAATTAAAAGGCTCCTGCACCATAGGTGAGCATGAAGCCGACCACATCAAAACCCAGCAGGTAGGTAATTCACAACACTCTCCTTCCACTCTCTCGTCAGGGTCCTGTAGGGATAAACATACAGACAAATAGAGAAGCCTGTGGTGTTGTTGGGTAGATGAGTAAATCCTTCATCAATATGTACAGAGTATTTTCTAAAAGCATAAGAACTCATTATAAATCTATGTTAATATATATGCAATATAGAAAGAAGTAATTTGTGTCACCAATAACGTAACACACAAAAATTTATTCAAAATGGATTAAAAACCTAAATGTAAGGCCTGAAACTATTAAATTCCTAAAAGAAAAACACAGGAAAAGAGCTTTGGGACATTGAATTGGGTAATGACTTCTTGGATATGATACCAAAAGCACAAGCAACAAAAGAAAAACTAGACAAATTGGACTACACCAAATTCAGAAACTTCTTCATATCAAAACAAGCAATTAACAGAGTGTTATGAGAGAAAATAATTGCTAGTCATATATTTGATAGAGGTTAATATACTGAATATGTAAGGAGCTTCTACAACTCAACAACAAAAGTTAATAACCTAATTAAAAATGGGCAAAGAACTTGAACAGATAATTCTCCAAAGACAAGCAAATGATCTTATAATAAGCACATGACAAGATGCTCAATGTAACTAATATTAGGGAATGTGAATCAAAACCACAATGACATCCATCAAGAGTGACAGTCTCTAAAAAGCAGAAAACAAGTATTTGCAAGGATGCAGAGAAGTTAGAACCCTTGTACACTGTCGGTGGGAATGCAGAATGGTGTGCCATTATGGAAAATATGAAGGTGCCTCAGAAAATTAAAACTGGAATTACCATCTGACCCAGCAATCCTAGAATCTTGAAGAGATATCTATACAGCCGTATTCATCACAGTATTATGCACAATAGCCAAGAGGTGGCAGCAACCCAAATATCCACAGACAGGTAAAGAGACAAAGAACATGTGGTTTTTACATACAAGCGAGTACTATGCAGCCTTAAAAAGGAAGGAAATCTGGTCAGACTTGAACATGGATTAACCTTGAGAACATTTAGGCTAAATGAAGTAAGTCAAGGGCACAAGGACAAATACTATATAATTCTATGCATGTGAACACCTGAAATAGTCAAAACCACAGAAAAAGAAAATTGAAAGGTGGTTACCAAGGGCTGAGAAGAGAGGGAATGGGAGGTAGCGTTCAGTGGACATTAAGTTTCAATGTGGAAAAACGAAAAAGTTCTAAAGATTTTTTGTGACTATGATGTGAATATACATACACTTAACACTACTGAACTACACACTTAAAAATGATTCAGATGGTAAATTTAATGTTATGTTTTTACAATAACTAAAAATTAAAAATTTTTTGAAGTTAGATTGGTTAAATTTTCATTTGAACTAATTTGTTGTTTTTCACTGGGTAATGTTTTTGAAAAAAAAATTTAGTTCAATCAAAAAAAAAAAAGTATTTAGATTCCATTTGCAGTTCAGCAAAACAGGCCATTCCAAGTCAGACTCTAGAGTCAGTCTGACTTGGATGGAAGATAGTCAATCTAACTTAAGCCAGCCTATGGCTATTCTGTAGGTTCCTTCTGCTGACTTCAAGCACAATGGGGCTAAAAAACACTATTGATCACGGCCCTGATTTCCTAAAAATGTCAGGGACATTTTACACTTTTTCTCTAAGGCATTAAATATCAGGCCTGCCATTAAACAGATTGTGATAACAGACACAATAAAGCCAACTGCAAAGTTAACATTAAAGAATATTTCTCCAAAGGTCATGCTGCAGCTGTAGAATATCATAATGACCCTCTTCTTTGAGGGCTACTAAGTTTTTGGGTTTTTTTTTTTTTTCTTTTACAAAAGATGTCTCAGCCCAGCTTTGCAGCTTCTATGATAGCAAACAATTCCGAGATGATTCCTGCTTGGTCTAACCCTTCCTGAAAATCATTTCACACAAGCACAAGCCTCATAAAAAATAAATAAATAAAACTCTCTCCCTGCTCCTTCTTACTAACACACACTTCAGGACTCACCTAGCACACCCTCCCTCATTGCATGAAGTCAATAAACCTACTTTTCTGGACAAAAGGTTTGCCCCCTGTGGTCACTGGCTGTTGGAATGTTTCATCTTCCTTGCAGGAAAAGGACCTTTCCGACATATCCAAAACCAGCAGGCTTATGTAGGGGGCTTTGTTCTTCTCCCAAACTAAAGATAAATCTGAGATTTGCAAAGACCAT